>NW_024496525.1:22365510-22535510 GCF_017590055.1 Onychostruthus taczanowskii
ACAGACTGGGTGATGAGTGGAATGATGAGCAGCCCTGAGAAGAAGGACTTGGGAGTGTTGGGGGATAAAAAGCTGCACATGATCCAGCAAAAGGCATTGAAAGCATAGAAAGCCAACTGTATCCTGGGCTGCATCAAAAGAAGCCTGCGCTGAAGGTCCAAGGTGGGGATTTTCTCCTTCTGCTCTGCCCTAGTGTGACTCCACAGGTGACTCCACAGTAATTCTATTATATTGGTATGAATTAAATGTAAATAAAAAAATGCTCATTATAGTACATTATTCATCCTTGGCAGTGACAGGCAGTATAGGATCATGAAATCCAAAACTGGTCAGAATGTATATGCCTAAGCAGGTGGAATTAAAATTGCATTTTCTTATTTTAGATTCCTTGAGTTTGCAAAAGCTTTTACAATCAGTTTTTAACAGAATCTAAACATAGAAATATGCTGGTATATGTTTCTGCATTTATATATACCCCTGGCAATATTAGTAATGAAAGCTGCTAAAGATTAGAGCCAAACATCTTTGTTGAAAATGGGTTGAGATATTAATTAAAGGGGTGTAGAGCAAGAATTTCTGTTTAATGCAAAATATGTCAGCTTCTCTAACATTGTTAAAGTATTATCTTTTCCTCTTTTGTGGGAATGGCAAATATCACACAATCTCTACAAAGACCTCTCAGTTTGTAACTACATAGTTACATCATAATTACATAAATTCAGTTTCTCTTTATCCTCTCTTTATCCTGGCCTTTCTTTATCTGTCATTCTTTGCCTCTTTCATAAATTAGAAAACGTACATCTTAACTTGTTCCAGGTCTTAAAAGCACTCCAACTGTGGGATTTGGCTTTAGCTCATATACTCTGATTCTCACTTTTAAAGCAAAAAGTGCTAGCTCTGCAGGAAAGAAATAAAATAAAAATAAAATAAATAGGAAAAAAAAAGAAAGTTGATTGTTTGATTTCTGTGAATTCTTGAGTGGAGAGGGAATAGATGAAAATCTCTAGTGTCTAAATGCTATATAGAATTTCACATGCATAAACTAAGTATCTAAATGCATAGATGATAAATGAGATCCCTAGCATGATGAGTATTTGAAATACTTTCAGTGAGTCTGAAAGTAGAAAGTCTGTTTGTTATGTCTTCAACACAAATACAGACTTTTCAGATGGGATGAGGCAACATTCCAGAGCAGATTAGCACATTTGGTCTGCAGTGCTTCATGATCTTGACTTATGAACTCAGTGAACTCAAATTCTGCTAACACTGCCATAGAATCACAATGAAGGCAATATAACTCCATTACCAGAAGCTTAAATACTGTGGTTTTAAATAATGTTCATTTTAACCAAAAAATTCCCTACTGGAGTATTGCATATGTTTTATTCATGGTGAACCAAATGAGCTGGAAGTATTGCCATTGTGGTTAGGCAGTAAGAAATTATTTTATTTTAAAAACACTGTGATTAGCTTTGTGGGTGGGTGGAAGTGTGGGTGCGAGCAGCTCTAGATGAGTGCATGCCTATGTAGACACAACAACGTGGTAGCCAAAGCCAAGAAAATTAAATGTCACTTTTTTCTATCCTTAGGATTTTTATTAAATGTGGAGGCAAAAAATGTTGCTCAAATCAAAAGAAAAACAAAACAAACCAAAACAAACAAACAACAAACCAAAAGCAAAACAAAGAAAAGAAAAAAAAGAAAAAGCAACTATATTAGACAAAATTGCTATTATGTATATCAATTTCCTCAGGGTAGGTATTGTACACACTTTATTGTATAATGCCTGAAGGAAAATGTTGCAATGCAATGATAAAAATATATGAAAGGTTTAAATGCTTTGATAATATTTAACTGATGCATTAGTGGTATGATTTTAGAATGAAAGAAAGAGCCTCTATTCTGCCACAGAAATGGCCCTTGTGGATTGCACTGACAAAGCAGTGTGTGGGAGGCTGAGGGCTGTCCTATGCCTGTCTTCCTCAACACTGCAATCCACCAACTTGTACTAGTATATCATTCACAAGACATGCAAAGGCTTTAAACTTTCGCATCTTTATCATCTGTTATAGGATCAGCCTAGACTTTTTCAAGATATAATGAAGTTCCTATTGTGAAACAATCATAGTAGTAGTAGTAAAAAAAAAAAAAAAAAAAAAAAAAAAAAAAAAAAAAAAAAAAAAAAAAATAATAATAATAACAACAGCTGACATGAGGCAAAATTATCAGAATTAAATATATTTATATAAAATACATATTTAATGCTACATTGACAAGTGATATGTTTTAATGTGCACTTATCTTAGAAATACTTCAAACACTTCTCACAAATCAGGAACACAAAAGTGATTTCATTTTAAGATGTTTTGAATTTTTAGCTAGTAATTATAATATTAAAAAACCAAAAGAATATCCTTTGACATAACATTTATGGTCATGTGAATTCTAAAGGGAAAAATAAGTTCTTCTGAAGCCAAGCCAAATGTAGCCAGGAGAAACTAAAGAAAACAGGCAACAGTTCCCTGTACCCTGAGGCTCTTTGGAAAACCCTAGTTTAAGACACCTCTGAGGGGATTTAACATAATACCATCTTAAAGATATCAAGACAGTGTGTATGAAATACTCTGGCACTTTCTGCTGAACTCTGACATATTTGGAAGTTTATTTTTTCGTTGGATATATATTCATGACTCAGCTATCTGTACTGGGAACAGACCTGGAAACATAATGTGATAAAAACTCTCTTGTGAGAGATCTTGCGTCTATTTGTTCTTATAAAATGTCATAGCTGTAAACACATTGAAACCAAAACCAGTGACAACCAGCCAACTAAAAACCTCTGAAACCCAGAGATACATTTCAGTTTGAGTGCTTAATTTATTATAAGGGAAAAATACAAAAGGAAATAAGAACAAAGATAATGTCTTTATTAGGGAAGACTGCATAGTTCTTTGGAGCGTGCTGAATGAAGTCGGGCTCACAAATCCCCTAGAGTCAGTAAAATAAATATGTGTACATAGAAGAAAAATGTAGACCTGCCACCTCATTGACAGTTTCATAGCTATATGAATCTCAAGAAAGTTGTATTAAGAGTCCAGACATGTTTAATTTAGTTGGTGGATTTTTCCTCATTGACTTCAGGTCTTATGAGAATTGTATTTACAATATTTTCTAATGCTTACAATACTAGTTAAAAACATATGTCTTTTTCACTTCAAAATAGAAAACTGATTTGACTTCTTGGAAAGGTTTGAGTGATCCAGCCTCATTATATTGCCTTGATTCGGTCACTTGTTTTCTAGTACAAGTGTCAAGCCAGTCTAATGATCTCCTATAGACAACAGCTGCAATGGACAGAAATCCAGAAATACTGCTTGTTATATTGTAGCTGTGAAATAAAAGCAAACCAGCAAAATTTAAGAGCTTTTAAAGACAGTTTGTTGTTTAAGAAGGACTGTCTCAACATAAGCTCTAAAGTTCTTGATGGATAGAAAGCTACTTTAGGCATAGATACTTTATTGTATCTTGACTCAAAAAATTATTCTTTACTACAGCCTCATCCCACAAGGTGAAGAACTCAAACATTTTGTTTACTGCTGACACTGTATAAATAATAAGCAGCACATAATTGAAGAAAAGTCTTTCAAATAGCTGTAACTAATTCAGTAGATGACATTGACCCCAAAAAAGTTTGGATTAAAATAATTGTAGTCTAACTTTATTTCTTGAGAAAAAATTCCAACATGAGAAGCAAAAGTTTTTATTTCTACTATTTTCAAAAGTATTTGGTGGATAACATTTCAGTCCATGCTAGGCATTTTTAATCTATTGTCCATCAGAATCACAATATCTGTTACAGCTATTTTGCTATAATTTTTTTTCTCTAATCTCACTAGAATAAGCACTGCTATTATCATAAGTCACTTGAGCTTAAAAATGCCTCTGTGGACAAAGGCCTTTTGGTCCTTAGACCTTTGCTACTTTAATCTTTACTGCAAATGTGATTTGGATAACAATGTTTTTTAGACAACAGTTGGTAATGAAAATGTGAATTTTTGAATGCACATATGAATTTCACTTCATCTGGTGTGAGAGATCTGATAGAAATTTGGACCGTAATGTATCCTTGTGTCCATGATTAATGAACTGTTAATCTTGAAGATACAAGACTGATAATAAAAAATACCATTGGGGAAAAAATATTCATAAATATTTCATCTACTCCTTCTCCATCTATCAGATGGCAACAGATGCAAGATGGATTTTTCCTAGCTAGCTCAGTCTCTGTAATTTAGTGCATACTTGCTTGGCCACCACTTCACAGATAACACATTCCTTACTTAGGATTCTCTTCTAGGCTAACACATGTAATACAGAGTAAAGAAGCTCATCGTTTGACTGATGAGTTAGAATTCCAGACCAGGTATTAATTAACTTTATTAGGATTTCAGGTGTCTGTGCTCTTGATAAACCCTATGATACAGTTTGCTGGATTTTTTTCAGTGAGTTACCTTGGATTGCCCCTGTTAGATGTACAAAGAGGAAGTGTTGGATCCCTACCGAAAATGTTTCTTTTTAACAAATCCAAATACTGATTTCTGCTTTTACCTCTTTTGTTGGGTTTTTTTTTTACAGTGGACTTCAGCCTGCAAGTTCAGCACCTTTTCATCAGCTGACAAGTTAATTAAAAAACCACCCAAACAACTAAATGACGTGAATAAATAATTTTAATGAAAATAGCCCATAGTCAATCTTTCCACTGTGTAATGGCATAACAAGTCAATAATACTTTAATTGGATTGCTGATTATCTTTTATACTAAAGACACTAAACTTTCCTAAATAAATGGAAAACTAAACTGTTACATATGTAGTTTTTTTCTTCAAATCTCTCACTTTATTTTTTTTTAATGTAGTACATGAGTTTAAAATACAAATAATAGGGGCAAGGACTGTAAATGTGTTTTACAACGTAATAGCAAAAAAAATTGTTAGGCTCCTTTTCACTACAGGTAGGTTACAGATGTTATTGCTTCATTCTTGTAGAAAAGCAGGTGGGAGGTACATATTCTTAGCAGAAAAACAAAGGATCATTCCAAATGTTCTGGGAGACCTGGACAAGAGGGAACCAAGGAAAGTCACATGAAACAGGAGTTGTTTTGTGCTATTGTTTGAAGTGCTTGCAGAGGTTGCTAAAGTGCAGATGATGCTCGCTGGCTTTGACACACAGATCTCCTGAGTAGCTGCTGGAGCTCAGGAAAGGAGCTCAACTAGTCTGGCTGGCCCAGGTGCACCTAGAACTGCATCACCCCTGCACGTGGCAACAGCTTTCTGCAGAGAAAAGGAATGAAGGCACTAGAGTGGCAGAAAACCTGGGTTTTATTCTCTAATTTTGCACTCTGCATGAGGAGGGAGAGGAAGGAAGGAATTCTTTAGCTTGGTTTCCACTTCTACTGTTTATGAAATACATAAGCTCTTAAAACAAGAACTCTATTGACTGAAAGAGCACAGACTGTAATTTGCTGAATTTTTTCAGAACTTTTTTGTAACAACTACACTGCTAATCTACCATATATTGCTAATACAATGCAATATGTGCGCAAAATACATCCAATTCGAAAATCGGAATTTCTGAATTTTTTAGTTATGTGTCCATGTTTGTGCAACTGTATCTTAAGGTACCACAAAATAATGATGATCATAAATGTTTTTAACATTCTTTTTTTCCATTTTTACTTCTTTTTTATCAGCTGTAGATATAATTTTTTGGCAAATTCGTATTTATAATCAGAGAGAAGGACTGTCAGTAAAAAAAATATATTTTAGCTTAGTAGTGTGTGCCTATATATATATAAAATATATAAAATTGATATGAAAATAAATTTAATAGAAATACAAATTAATGTAGACATGACAATCACATACAATAAGTCTGAAGGTCAATACATCAGCAGACTGTGCCTCCAGGTCCATGTAGACATGAGCAAGTTTCTTCCATCTTCTATTCCATAATGTTTCTCAAGAAAGGCCAGATAGAATGAGAGCATGCGCAATTGCAGGCTGAATGAAATGATTTATTCAGGTCAACAATGTAGAAATAAAATTAAATCAGAGTTCAGACAAATAAAAGGACCAGCTTTCGTAAGAAGTCAGATCTACCTATGATTTTCTATGAATAAAATTGATAGCTTTTCAATACTGTATCCTGAAAAACATGTCACTGAGTGACATGGCTTTTCACCTTTAAATCTGAGGTAAAAATAAGGAGGTCTGTCTTTCATTAATTTTGCAAATATATTTTGGATCTTTTTCTATGTTTTGGCTGGCTGAACTTTCCTAAATTCCAGAAGGAAAGCTCCCTTTCCTGTCTTCTGCCATAAATAACATCTTTTCCTTAATGTATTTCACTATTCAGAGCAGTTTCTAAGCCTGTTCACAAAGCTGTCAGGGCAAATGAATCGCTCTCCCCTGATGTTTGTTATTAACAGATTGTGTACTGATAGGATAATAACCTCTTTCTTCATACATGAAAGGCATTCTTGTGAGCTGGATTACAACTTGAGATATAAAAGACGTGCTCTGTGGATAACTTCCAGGCTACTTTGCACCACATTGCTCTCCCATAATTTTCTGTTTGTTATCTTGAACGAGTGACAGTAACCACCGATCAGAAACTGAAATTTATGTGAAATGAGTACCACATGTATGATGTTTACTTCAGTCTGGCCAAAGCAGGGACAGATCATTATAGCCCACAGAACTATGTGTTTTAGACAGTGTGTGCAATTTGATATCAAGTGCCATAACTTGAATATTCAATTAAAAAAAAAAGACTGGTTTGAAAAATAAACCTCTTGTCATATCATATGTTAGTTTCAGGCAAGGTTTTGGGGTGGTTTTGTCAAACAAGTACTTATTTGTTTGTTTTAATATGTTAAAATGATCATTTGTCCTCTTTGGTGGATAACTGTACATGTTTTTAATGTAGGTAAGCTATTAGTACTTGATTGAAGATTTGAAGGAGAGTGGCAAAGGTTTTGCTAATAAAAAAATAAACTCCCTAAGATCATTAGAAAGGGCAAGTGAAGATGTGAATGACAAATTACTTCAGCTAAAAGTGAGGTATTTCAGTATTACAAGACCTTTCATTACAAGCTGGAAAGGACCAGAATTCAGAGTTCATTTGCACTTATGCCATACCACTGAAATATTAAGTACAAGACAGTGTCCCTTCATTCCTGTAAACTGTTAGCATTGTGTTGAGGTTTATAAAACCTTGATTTGAGTACCTAAAGGTAATATTTAAAATAAGAACTTAAATTCTTTTTGCAGTCAGCCTAATATGATAGACAATTCACTTCAAACTTGAACTACAGATTTACAGTGTCCATTTCTCTAAAATAACTGTAGTTTTATGGCATTTGCTTTCAGTTAAAGTGACTGAAATTATGCATGGATCCCTTTCTGAGCTACATAGCTATTGCTGTTGCCTTAGTCAGTTGAAGAACCAGGAATCAAACTCTGAGACAGCATCCAGGAAAAAAAAATAAAAATGAAGGCTGGTTATACTTTTTCTAACATTTCTTAAGAGGAATACTGATAACTAACTGAAAATGTTTCAAATATGTGGGACTTATGGATTTGTTTAATTCTATGCATTAAAGTACTAATTAATTTTTTGTTTGTTCTTTGAATGTTGCAACACTGGAATACTTCGGTAAAAGTAGAAATATTTATAAATATGCTGTCCCAGGACAGATTGAGAATTGTAATACAAATATTTGAGTTTCATTTGCATTCTGTGTCAGCCTTGAATAAAATATTACCTATGATATATTTTGTTCTTTTCAATACAATTCCAGACAGAATATAGTTCACACTTAAAGGAAAGATATCCCATCACATACATTTTTTTTAAGGCAAACTCCAATAAATCCTAAGAGGAAGTTTTTTATATGTTTTCAGGATAAATTTTGAACATGTTGGAAGTTCAGCTGGAAAATATCACAAATTTGATATCTTATTAGTCTCCTGATGTGATGCCTATGTCAAATATAGGATGTGAATGTAAACCTGAGGGATTTTTGCTCTGTGTTCCATTACTCATTCAAAACATCATCCTATGACACATCCTCCTATTGATTCTTGCTGTTCTTCTCCGAAATTCAGCTTTGGCTGACAAAATGTTTGAATTCCAAGTTCAGCAATTTAAGAAAACAATAAGGATTAGCTTTTGTTATCTTGTTATATGTTGTTTTGCAGTTGTAAATTTGGAACACTGAATGTACATTGTGATGGGTTCCAGTTCAGCAGCTTTCTTATATTAACCTTGATATAAACTGAATATGTGATTAACTGTCTTCTTGAATGCAGCAATACAGAAAGTTTGCCTTAATCATTTATACAGACTATATTCTTCACTGATACATCAAAATAGAAGTCCATTAACATAAATGAAAATTTTCTCAGAATTTTCCTCATAGGTTTATTTTTAAATTTTATATTCTCATTTCAGGTATGAGTATGCACACAGATACACAATGTATATACATATATATATATATATAAAATACACATATATTTTTTATGCATCTGCATATATATATTCATATAAATATAAAATACAGCAGTTTCACTGAAAACTTGAAAAACAGCACATAATTTCAGACATATTTCTCTTTCATTTACCTCTCAGAGTATGATGTGATTTTATATGAGCCACAAACCCAGAAGTCTTCATCTGTTTGCTTTGACCTGTCAAATGATAACATTTAGACAATATTTACTTGCTTATAATCTTCTCTCAGTGACCTTAATATTTTTGTGATCAGTGTCAAGACTGCATATGTATGAAACAAATCCTATATTCAAATAAACAAACAACAAAAAATCCTTTATATTACACTGGTTTTTTAAGGTGTTCTTCCTTGAGGAGAAAAAATCTTCAAAAACACATACCAAATAATATGCCTCAAAGTTCTAGTTTAGCTCTTTTCACATTTGCTCCCAGCAGACTAGGGGTTGATGTATTAATTATTCTACTTTCTTCTGAGGTTTCAAGAATTATGACCAAATAATTAATCCAAAACTGTCTGCTCATAGCTCTTTATTCTTTTAATGGGGGACATTCAGTTTGGAAGACCATTCTACAGTCCAATTGTAGGCAACAGCTCCCATTTTCATAATTAATTTTTCCACAAATTTTTTACAGTTTTATTTTGAGAAAGATTTTAATGGGCAGCCAGGTTCATTTTCTCTGTTGTATAAAACATCAATATCTCCCTTACTGAAGATTTCGTAAACATGATCAATGTATAAGATGCACTTTGTTGTTTGATAATTGATGTAGTAAAATAATTTTTGAGGGTTGGATTGATGGATGGATGGATCTGAAAGGAGAATTTTGGTTTTGCTGTTAAAATCATCAACATAAACAAAATTATAAAAAAGCTGACAGCATGTATCAGAGGAAGAAGCATAAACAGCTAGAAAGAGTCTTCATTTCCTTTAATAAAGATTGACTCTCTCTCACTCTCTGCATACTCAGAGGTACAGCAGAGAGATGATGAAATTAATACCCATCATCACAGGTTTCCTGCTTTAGCTCAATTGTGAAACTCATACAAAGAGACTGATGAGGAACTAGGTGGAAGTGTTAGCGTTAGAAAAAGGGATCTTTATAGGGATGTCAAGAGTGTTAGTACTATGTGAGTCATCCACTACATCTGTGACTTGACCAAGGTCATCTTATATTAAGAAAATTATCACTATGCCAACAACATTCTCACAGATATATAGTCTTCAAGGGACTGAATCAATACTGGCAGTACACATGACATGAGGAAACTTTATGCAGACTGATAAACTATGTCTTTTTAAGCATATTTCCAGACCTCCAGAGCCCCCTGAACCTCCCTAAATAGTGACTGCCTGTTACAGAGGAATAAAATTTGCACTGTAGAGTAGAAGGAGTTGCTTTGTCACACCAGCAATTGCATCAACTAATAAATCAAACAATTCTGACAAGTCTTCCAGCATAGGGTGTGGACAGAGTTGAACAGTGCAAGAGCATAGGACAGGTCTACATAGAGTTTACTCTGCATTACTTATCCTGAAGGTCTTACTACACAAAACGCACTGCTTCAAGCAACAATTCACATTGCATTAAGCCTGAACCATGCACACAGTGAATCATTAGGGCTGGGCAACGTCATTTGCATGTAGAAGCCAAACAGTTGGAGTCACACCCTATTTTCCTGCACTCACCACTCCTCTAGGCAAAAATGATGTGGTAATGTGATGTCTGCATACAATTCTTGGTTGCTCCACAGGCAAGGTTTATTTCAGTTAAAATCCTTCTCCTAAGTGTCATGATTGTTTATATGTAGCCAGGGGACAAGTGTATATATAATTACATAGCCTAAGTCCATCCACCACAGGGATAGCTGCACCTCAAATTCCGAGTGCAGACCTGAGCACTTTCTCTTAAAAGTCAAGATTACTTTGACAGGATTTGGGATAGCAAATCAGCTACTTTAAAATTTTTTAAATTTACAAGCAGAAAGGCATTTTATCCAACCAAGTCTCTCCTCCTGGATAACTTGCAGTTCACAATTTAACAATTTGCCTCTGCTACAAAAATTTTTTTTAATATATTATGAATATAAGCAGAGGATAAAAGGTCTTGTTATTTACCAACATAAGAGAGCCAAATGCAAATTAGAAAAATTGATGTCCTAAGGGTTCAGTCCTGAAGGCTCAAAGAGTTAGTTATTTGAATGGACAAAAATGATACAATACTTTTGAGTGGTTTTCCAAGTTTCTATCTCCTTTCTGATCATTAAAGACAATTGCCTTTGTCATAACTGCCTAAAAAAACCACAGTTATCACTCTTCATATTAATAAACTAGGATTTTTAAATAGATGTACATATATTATTTCAAACTTATCTCTCTTCAGATGTGGAACAGCTGCCTCCTTCTTACAGAGCACTTGCTTAAAATCAGTCTGGTTTGCATGGATTTTATTTTAACTTTACAAAGAAAAAAATTAATCTCAAACTCATTTAAAAAGATCTAGACTCAAATGTCAACCCAAACAATAATTAATTTCCACCCTGAAAGTGAAGACAAAATAAGAAATAATGAATCCAAATTAGAATTTAATTTCTACCACTGTAAACATGTAAGACTCAGTTTACTATCAGTGGAGTTCTGCTGTGTGCAAGGATTAGGAGTCCAGCTCAGTGCATCTCCATCTGAACATTCTTATGGATTGGAAGAATTGTCCCCTAATTTTTCTCAACTCAGTTTCAGTGAAGTTTTCATATTTTGAGTTTCTGTAACCCTTGACCACAGGCTGCTAACCTCTCTCTCAAGCTAGCCCATTCTTTCCCTTGTCCCAACCCATGTCTTCACATTTTTCTGGCAGAGATCCCAGGTACAGGGAAATACTCTGCCAAACCCAAGTTCAGAGCGAGGACACTTCTCAGTTTCCAAAGAAGAACATTTCCATGGAGGAGAGTATTACATGTGAGGAACTTCATCTTTACAAAAACAAAGATGTTTGCATATGATTAGTTACAGTAATAAGTCTTTCCAATTAAAACCACCTGCTTTTGAGGATCCAGGTAAATAATTTCTAAATCCTTACACCACTTCAGATTTTTAAGGGGGGAAAAAAAGAAATGGGAGAAAATCTTGTTCCTGTTGTCATTCTTGTTTCTATAGTAAAGAAATTGTTTAACAATATCTCGTGAAATAAAACACTATGGTTTTGGGATAAATTATTTAATACTCTAAAATCTGCATAAGCAACATCCACATCAGTATTAAATGCTCACACTTTGATTTAGCCAACTAGATTTGTCAGGCTTATGTCCCTTTGACACTGTACTAATAATGTTTGGTGTGACACATTTTCTTCAGCCATGTTTTCTCTCAAGTTTCTTTATAAAGATCAGTTCCCCTTGTTTTAAAAAAACGCTAAATTATACTGACATGGTGTAATGAAGTTTTATTGCAATGAATATCACTATTTTTTAAGTAGAAACACTCTTCCTTCATGCCTTAAACCAATTAATCAGAAATAGTGCAATGCAACCATTATGTTTTATATTCTTGCCAGTAATGACAGCTTATGCAGATAATGCATTTGTGACTAGTTGCAGGCTGCACTTAAACCTGTGCGTGCCTGCTTAATCCTCTTCTGCCTAAAGTGTCCCACTGCTGAGAGGCTAAAGATAGAGCCTTACTGAGCTGCAAAATGTGATGTGCTGGAGCAGGTGGAAACAAGGATTAGATGATTTTCAGAAACCCTGTGAAAGGTTTCTTTCCAGATATGAGGCATGTCCAGGCAGTAGCTGCAAAAGAAGATTTTATTTCCCTTCTCCTCAGAGGACCCATGGAAAACCCCTGCTGCTGGTGGAGATGAATTTACCAGGGTCACCATGGAATTTTTAAAGTATGAATCAGCATGTTGTGGCCTCCACTTGCTTGGTTTCCTCTGCTTCTTTTCAGCTTTCCTCTGTTGATGCTTGAAATATCAGTTCTAGTACGTCTCCTGAGAGACTCAGAAAGAACTGGCATTAGAGAGTCTAAAGAGATCAGCAGTTATCCCAAGCACTGCACACAGACTGGCCTTACCCTAAACTTCAGAATCCTCTTTCCCTTGTGCTCTAGCTGCTGATGTGGCTTGGAAAACTTATGATCTTTCTGCCTTGTGGACAATAATGTAATGTGAAAAAATCAAACCTAATAGGCATTTCTGAAAAAAATACTCTGCCTTGCAGTAGCCTGAGCTGGATTATTTCTCTACCCATTTAAGCCATTGCAAACATGTTACAGTCCAGTTATTTCAAGTTTAATATTGAGCAAGCTCCTTGCCTGATATTTAGACCCGGTATTTATCCTGTGTTGAAGGATAGGCAGCTACATGATGCAGATGCTCATTTGGACTTTTTAAATGCATTACATTGTTTGGGACCTTTGCCACGAGCTGCTGTTTTGACTGGATACAGGATCAGTGAGAGAAACTGCCACACCTAGAGCTTCTGAATGAATAGCTAGATGTCTTATATCCTTTTGAAGAGACAAACATTTGATTCTCCCTGGGTCATTTCCTTGTTGAGTCATTCCCCTGTTGCTGAGACAGCTTCTTTTACCTTTGAGCTACCTAGCCTACATTTTTTCTTGATAGATGTGGTGTGCAAAGTGCAAGAGGAAGAGGAAGTATGCCACCCCAATGTCTTCGTATGCACAAGGTAAGAAGGCACATGCTGATCGATGCACTATTCATCTGCTGTAGACGGGTGACATCCATCTGAGGGCTGGATGAGAGCAGACTTATCTATCTCCAAATCATCCTTCATGACTGCTCCTAGGGCAGCAGTCATGAAAGGAAATGCAGTCTGGACTTCTGAACGAAGACTCAAGACTCTAAGCCCTGCTTGCTGTGGCAGTCAAAATTCCAAGGGAATAGTGACACGCCAAGAAATGTAGATGGTTTCTTCAGAGGAATGCAAGGGTGCTGTTTCAGTGTTGAGAAAGATCTATTTACTCTTTACTCTTTCAAGAATAGCTTTAGTATCAGATTTCTCATCTTAAAAAAAGAGTGGTTTTCCTGTGTTTTTTTTCCTAAGTAAATAAATGTTCAAATATTCAGCTTTTGATATATTTTCAGGTACAAGGATGGACACAGAGGGGATTAAAAGGCAGAAAACAACTGTTTACCTCATACAGATGCACAGGGCAGATTCTAGAGCTGTCATCAGAAAATGCCATTTCCTTCATTTCCTTCAGCATGCTGGAAATGGAATCAGTAATTTTCAAAATATATTCTGCATCCAAAATCATAATTTGTAGGCATTATATTGAATGTTTGAACTCCAGTGAAGCATTATAGTTCTGAAAGCCTGTTGTCAAACCATGACAACAAATGCCCATTTTCTTTCAGAGTGGTTAGGGCTCCCAGCTGCTGTGGCTTAGTGCACTCTCATGATGTAAATTGCTGTGCAGAGAAAACCTCAAGTTTGATAGGACTATGAGTTCAAAGGAGAGGATGTTCATAGGGTTTCAGTCTCCATTTTGTCAAAAAGTTGGGAAATCATGGGAATACAAATTCAACCAGGACTTAACAATACCCTGTGTGGTTTTCCACAGCTCTGATGTTTAAAAATGCCTTAATTACTCCTTACTTTTACTTTTTTGCCTTCCCCATCTATATTACTTACTTCTAAATAGGTATGCAACAAGACTCAAAATTCTGATTTTAGGAACACAGATTCTAAGCAGAATCTCCACTTTATTTTTGGCCATGGCAAAAGAGACTTCCAAACCACAAATACATAATTAGTGGTAGAAAAGCAAACATGCATTCTAGAAACATGTTATTTACTTACATCTAACTGCTTCAAAGATGACCATGAGTTAGCTCTAGGTGACCATTTATCACCCTCTGTCTTGACACAGGAACCACAGATAAACGAGGTAAGGACTAAGGAGGAAACTAGAGCACAGGGCAGCATACACATTTTGTCTGAACATGGAGATGATAATCATAGAGGAAGATTTGAAGTTCCAGCTTTCAGGCAGTAACTTCTATACTCTCACTTACCTTTTTTTTTTTTCCTAAAAGACAAAAATGAGGAAGACCATCATTAAGGGAGTCATAGGAAAAGAAAAAACCTGTCTCTTTTCAAGATGTCTAAAAGAACTGATATTTGGTTTATAGAGCACATTTTCTGGCAATTCTTGTTTACTTTTTGAGTATGTGTCATTTAACCACAGTGAGAGGCCAGTGACTCACATGCAGTGGGCTTCTTCCAACCAGCCTTCATGAAAAATACTAGAACTTATGTCAGGCTTGCAATATAAACACACTAAAACTTTCCTGAACACCCATGAGTCTAATAATTGTACTTTGACTAATACTTTATTAGTATCTGATCTTTATTATCAGCATCTGTGACCAACATAATCTTCATCCTTTCCAGGTTAAAAATAATAGAAGTAGATATATCCTTTTGTTTCTGGTATGATGAATTTGCAAGTCTAACGTTAAAAAATTAATTCCCGTGATTCTATTTTCGGCTGTGAATTATGGACAATTTGTAATCAGTTG
Source organism: Onychostruthus taczanowskii (assembly GCF_017590055.1). Taxonomy (NCBI): domain Eukaryota; kingdom Metazoa; phylum Chordata; class Aves; order Passeriformes; family Passeridae; genus Onychostruthus; species Onychostruthus taczanowskii. The sequence goes on from NW_024496525.1 coordinate 22,380,631, forward strand.
CAAAAGACTAAACCCTAGGCATAGCTAATGGGGATGTTTTAATAGTGCAGATGGCAAAACAGCCTGTGAAAGCAGGTCTGGTGGGCATTCTGCAAAAGCTAATTCAGTCAAAATTTATCCAAGATGACATAATATACAATTGCTACACTGGGAAAGTCTATTAAAATTTCACACGTTTAAATCTCTGCCTTCTCTTTTAATTAGAATTTTCCAGATAAAATAGAAGATGTGTACCTCTCTGAACCCAACAGGAAAGGTCAAGGATAAACAGCATGATGCATGAAGCTCCTTTGTGCCCAACATGTTCAGGTTAGAAAGAATGTGTTAAAATGATTGTGTGGAAAAGACATGTCTGGGAATGAATTTTCATTGTGAAGCAACAGTGGCAGTGAGATGTTCTGCCTGCACATGCACACCCACCCACTCCGCCTGTTACATTATTCAGTGTGTGCGCTGCTTTCCTAAGCACTGCAAGGGAAGTGAATTCCTCTTTTTCTCAGGACTAAGTATTCGTTTTCCAAAAGACTTCAAAGTTTTAACCTCATTTACCATTGAATTTTCCAGGGAATTCAAACTACATTCTTGAAAGAATCCATAGAGAAGATTACTCTGGATTCTCATTCTGATGCAAAGTCATATTTATGGATATTATTATACTGAAAAATCAACAAGCAGTCCCTTTTTATTCTAATATAAAGTCAAGGTAATTTTTTTCCTTCTTTTGTTTTTTTTTTTTTTTTTCTTTTGGCCCTGCAAATGCTGTATTCCTTTCCATGAAATGAGCTAGCTTGACAAGGAATTGGGAAGCGTGTTCAGAAGACTCTTTTGAAATCCTCTCTGGAAGAAAATGCAGTAACTGAAGTGGAAAACATGGGTTTCAGCTTTTTAATTGTGAGAAGGCAATCCAAGTTTAGTACTTCCCATATAACCTCTGCTGTTGTAATTGCATTGTCAAAGAGATCTTGGCCTACTTATGGACAGCAATTTTTGAATTAACTTTCTATATGTGTAAATGCTTGCTGGATTAGGCTGTGCAGGGATGGCAACTTTATGAACAAAATATCTATGCATCTCAAGACTACTGAACAATTAAACAGCATTTGTAAATAACTGTTAGACCTGAGCACTTAAATTGTATGTGAAGTGTTTCTGGCCTCTTATATTTCTCAGAGAAAAGTATTATATGACATTTATGCATTTGAGTATCTACTGAATATACTGTATTCCAAGGCCCAAAGTTTATTAGATTGGTGGTAAGAAACCCAAGATGTTTTACATAGGACTCATTCTTGCATTTTTATCTGTAAAAGAAGTAACACTTTTTAGGAGCTCTATATAAGCAAAATCATGCTAACAGTTTTTTGATGAATGAGATTAGACTTTTCTCTCTTTCTTCTTTTTTTTAATATTTTAGTTAAAAGGTACCTAGCACACCATAACACATAAAAATAAAGGCAAATTATTTTCTGATTTCATGTTCAATATAAAATCTTTCTGGGATGGCTTCAGAATAGTACAAATAAAATCCAAAAGGTCAAACATTTATGCCATTTCTTTATTTAAAAATTCATTTCACTGTGCAGCTGAAACAGTGCACATGTGTCTACAAACTTAGCTTCTCCCATCCAAATTCAAGCACGACAAAATTTCCATTTAAAGTAATCCACTTAATACGCATTATTTAATCAAAGGCTACCAGCTGTGGTATTTAAAATAGCAGCTCCATATTTAAGTAAGATGACAGACTTATTTTCTATCTTTTCTAAGACTATGTTCCATTTATTGTAAATCTTTTACAGTTACTAAGCTGTTAAATTGCCAATATAGAAGCTACCTTTAGCTAAAGTTCTTCATGCTAAAAATTAAAATGAACTATTCATGAATTCATCAAGTTAAACTTGATTGAGTTCAGTATTATTGCAACTGCAACAGAAAAAATCTGTTCAAAACTACAGAAATATTGTTGTTACTTGAAGAAACAGGAAGATGTCTGTTTAAAAACATATTATCTCAGAAAAATATTATGCCCTTGTCAGTGAAGTTTTACAGCATATTTCATCACAGTAACTTGACCACTGGAAGTTTGTTTTGGAGTGCAGTAAATTAAAAAAAAAATTTAAAAAAATTACTCTTTTTCCTATGACTGCTAGTTTGCCTATTACTAACAGTTTTACTTGAACAGATTAAAAATCAGTCAGCTAACTCCAAATTTTTCCACACATCTTTTATAAAATTGAGCCCAAAGAGAACATAATATGCATTTTAATTGATAATTCCACTGTCAATTGAGAATGTAATTTCCATTTATTTCTTCAGCCAATTACTTCTGTTGGGTTCTATCTTTTAATTTTGTGCTTGTAGTAAAATCAGAGATCATCCTGCTTGGTAGCTTTCCTTGCTTTGCATGAACTTGTGGAATCACACTCAAAGCTGTAGAATGTGCAGCACATAAAGGATAACAAAGAGTGGGGAATATCCTGTCTTTATGGGCATGTTCTACCCACCAATCTGTCAGTCTGAAAAAATTCTACAGCTGTATGAATAATTCACAGTGAATCATTCACTGCAATGATCTTTTTTCTGCTCATGAGAGACTTCTTACCATTACTAATATTTTTATTAGATATCTACTTTAAATTATCCAATTAATTATTATTCCCTAATTTTTATAGATTGGTCATGAAAGTCTTTCATCTTGTAGCAAATGCAGATTAGCCATCAGTCAGTAGTCTTGCTCACCCTGGATATTGGCTTTCTGTGGGAGTCTAAATGTAGTGAACAAAAGAGCTATTCAAACATGTCAAAATCTGTCCCATGATGTATTTTCTATTTAACCGTTAGATGCGACTGGTCAATTAATTTGCACAAAATTGCTACCAATCTCTTGTTGGCTGTCTGTGATAACACTGCCAGAAGGGAGTGCTCATTTTGCATGAATGCTAAATGCAGTTTTCACAAACAGTCCAACCAGCTAAACCTATTCACACAAACTGCTGCACAGAATGAGCATTTAGAGAATCGTGGTGGGTTAAATAAAGAATATAAAGGGGTCATAAGCTTGGTTCATGTAAAATGACTTTAAAATGGGAAAGCATATCTGAAGAGGTACAGTTCTACCTCAATTTCTCATGGTGCAATTGTTACAACTGTAAAGTTGTAACATTCATTTACTGCTTGTTTTAAAAATAAGCTTCCAAAAATAAAATAAAAAAAATTAAAGCCATAACATCCCTACTAATGTAGTACATAATTCCTATATACAGGAAAAATTAAGCACACAATATTTTGAAGTGATTTATGGCGTTGAAGGTCGTATAAAATCAATAAAAGATTAGTAAAGAAAATCCTTGAAAACGAACACAAGAGGGTTTTCTCACACATCTGAAGCTTGGACCTATTTTCTCAATCTGCTCCAGAAGTATCAAAACCTCATCCAAGTTTTATATGCCAGAGAAGGATTCAGATGAATTCTGGCAAAATTTTGCGCTGCATTTTTCAAGTCCAGTCAAGCTTGAAGTTCCAAACAGTTTCCATAATAGAACTTTCTTTTTATGATGACAATAAAAGTCAAAACTGTTCCAATAATGTTTATTTTTAATAAAATCAGTATCTTTTGTAGAGATACACCTAATTAAAATTACTCTTAAGCAAACCATTTATCTTAAGAAATTCATAACATCTTGGACTGTTTTCTTTGTTCCACTGTTGGCACTTATACTATCATGGAAAATGATTAGCAAAAGCTGATTTAGATAGTGAAATAGAAATAGAAATAATAGAAATAGAAATAGAATCTAATAGAAAGCTTCAAAAAACACAGTCATAAATAAAAATGAATTTTTTTTAGCCAGATCCAGATTGCATTGGCCAATCTGAAAAAGTATTTGGTAGAATTAAATCCTTTTTCTTTATCAATGTATTCATTTCTATTAACATCCCTCAAGGGTTCACTGGTTTCAGAACAAATTTTATAACAAAGTGGCTGTATCAAAATCATACATAAAACATTCTAAATATGTCACAGTATTGCTGAAAACAGAAACACATACACACTTGCCAAGTTCCAAAACTAGAATGCTCCAGATACAGGTTAACTGGAATTTTGCTTTTTGAAACAGGATTCAATTTACCAAGGTCTCCTAAAAATAGCATCCAGTTATGAAGCATTTATCATTCAAACACTGGCTTGTCTCACAGGCTGCAATGCATCAAGAGGAAAGGTGGAAACTGGACGGATACTCAGTGACTTGGTAGGTCCAGATTCCGCCAAACAGAGACCGCTTTATCTGCTACCATTTATTTAAAAAATGTAACTTTTTTGCTTTTTGAGCTACATTATATTTATGCAAGACATAAAATATTTTCCTGATATTATAATCTGTAGGGTTTTTATTATACTTGTTTTTCTGGTTGTTCTCTGACGTTTTTCAACAATAGTCTGGACTATAATTGTAAATTACTAATATATTTCAATTTGGTGCAGATACTGGCATAGAAAAGATGACTGTTAAATTCTTTAAAGATTAACTGTAAGCTGGGCATGCATGAACACAGTGATCTGCAAGGCCAGGTTCTAGCAAGACTGATTATACTGTAAAAAAAAAAAAAAAAAAAAAAAAAAAAAAAAAAAAAGTGAATAAGGCATTTTTGCAATTTTAATAGACTCAGCTGAAAACATTAACACTGCATGTCTGTGATTTCAATCTCAGACAAACAGAGAGACATATTTGCCTTAAACAGCTCTAGGTAAAGTAGTGCTTATCTACAGGACCCAGAAGTGTTCCTCAGCTCCAGGGTTTGAGGAAAAAAGTCAATCCTAAAATCATTCCTTAATCATGTCCCAGCCTGATCCTGGGATGAGATCAGCTCTGAGATCACTTCTGTTCCTGCATGTTTTATATGGAAAGGAAATTTTGGCTTTTAAACTGACTGAAGTTACCACAGATGACTGCCATGACTGAAAGACGAAGTAGCTGATATATGCATACCACCAGACAAACCCACAAGCTGATCTCTTACCTTTCTTCTAAAAGGGGAGCATCCACAGACATCATAATCTATGTTTGTTTAGGTTAGCAACAAAAAAGTCTTACAAGTTTTGTCATTATTTGGAAAGATCAGTGCACCACCATTTGTTCAAGCAGGGGTGATATTTAAAGAAAGGTATAGTACACAATGATTAACAGTTTGTGAAATTCATCACAATACCTGTGGTTTCTTTTCTGATCATAGGTAAGTTTGGTTAATTACCAAATCAATTAATAAATTGCTTTTTTTAGCCACCTTCTGAGCTAGAAAACCTTCAGATATCTACCTTCTTTTACATTCTTACTAATGTGAATCTAATCTTTATCTGAATCATACTAAGGCACGTTTGTACAAATTTTCCCATGACATGGAAGTGAACAGCTATAGCTTGATTTATGTCATTTTGTCATTTATTTTCAAAAAATTGTATTACCATAAATCTCTAATGTTATATAAAAGAAAGGTATTAAGAAAAAACCTCAGTCTTTCTTGTGTGTTTTGTAAAGTAATTTTTGTTTTGTCTCTTCCAAATGTATTTACAATCATTTTGTGCTCCCTATTTCATGAACATTTCTTGACCCTTGTGTGGCAGAGTAACATATTATTGATTACAAAGCAACCTAATTTAACTTGTTTAATTATTTTCCAGAACAACTAAAAGAAGTATATAAGAGCTATGAATATTAAATGATAGTGAAATGGAAATTTCTTTAATAATCAATTTTATTAAAGTTAGGTTCAATAGCCAACCTAATAAATTTACCATTTGTATTTAGCAGAATAAGTCTTGCATGTATTCTGATTGTTATCCAGTTACTAAAGGCTCCTTTCCTTGGGGCAGGGAATTTGATGTTTGATGTTTGTTCTGGTTTTGTTGTATTAATTTCATAAACATTTGAATAAGGATGAACTTCCACTTTGTTTGTCAGAAGCTACTGGCTATTTCAGGTCCGAGATGCTCATCAGGAAAGGGGGTCTCCATAAATAATAAGATAAATCCCACTCCACTGAAGTCATTGGAACATTTGTTATTCCTTCAATGTAAGACACAATTTAGTTAGACATAAAAAAATCAACTAGATAGTTTTTCTAAAAAAAAATTCTACTTTATTACTGCCTATTACATATTTCATTATTTATTCCTGGATGCAGGGGAATGTAAAAATAAAGAATAGATTTTATTTGGCTTTATCTCCACAACCCCATGGAGAACAATACAGATGATAAGGTGTGGTTGTCCATTGAGTCCAATTGAGTGGGATGGAGGGTGTCTGCCCAAGGAGACAGATGAAGATGTGCTAAGGAGCACAATCCTGGAAACAGCCTGCAGCAATCACCCCTCGTGCTGCAGCAACATGGGCTCTGAGAAAGATTCTGAGGTCTCAGACATGGTAGAGGCTGAAGGACAATAAATCACTCTTATTTATAAAGGATCCCTTGGAGAATCTTCAGAGGCAGCTGGCAAAATGTGAAGCAGGGCAGTTGTTGCTCAGAGGCTTCTGGTTAAGTCATGCCTGAGCAGGAGTGGATGCAGTGCCACAAAAAGGAAAGGATAAGTAAGAACTCTCAGCAATGTCCTGCATAAAGCCACAGGTTTGGTTCCCCAATATGTAACACATATTGACCCACTGGTTCAAGCCCAGCAGGGGTATGGCTTTACGATACATAAGGAGAGCGTGAACAAGTGAAGCTTGCTTGATTAAGGGGGATCTCCTTGGAATATTCAACTGCATAGAGGGGGATTGTAGGAGAGGCTGAGACAGGCAACTCTTTCTGCAAGCTGTGAATTGAAACATGGGAAATTCTGATCAGGTACAAGTAGGGAAAAAAATCCCAAGAAGAATCCCTAGAAATGCTGTAATCTCATCAGCCCTGAATATATTCAAAACTTGGTAAGACCCAGAACATTTGGGTCTAACTCCAAAGTTAGTCTTACTCCCCTCAGCAGGGTATGGACTAGAGATCTCTGGAAGGCCCTACCAGCCCAAATCATTCTGTGGTTCAGCACCCTGTAGTTGTAATTGGGCCAGGAGCTCCAGTATGCCACTTCTCTGAAAGCACATGGGAAAATCAGCAAATAACCTTCTTCAAACCAAGTGGTATGTAAAGATTCTTTGTTATTATATGCAACAGAAAAAAGCTGAGCCTGCACAATAATGTAGTTCTACTTGTTAAAACAGTAAGATCATTAGTTGTGTTTAGTGCTTGACAGACTACTACTTTTAAGAAAATCACATTTATTTTTTTCCAACAGGCATATTAAAGATATTCTGAAATTGCTATTTGGAAAACTGATACTCCCTCAAGACTTTTTTCCAGTATACTGCCAGGGATTTAACTTCTGAATTGTTGGTATCTGGCTCCCAGTTTGCCAGATTTGACACTCTAAAAGACACCTTCTTTCCAATAGCTATTTAAAAACCTTAGGAAATCCTAGAGAAACGAAAAGAAAAAGAACGGTATATTATGTGTAACAAAGTTTAAAGGTTTAAAGCTGTGAACCACCCACAGTAAAGATCCAACTCATTCAGATACAATCATTTATTAGAATACTCAAGGAAAGTTAAAGGTAGAGTGAAAACATGGATAAAATGGTATATTATGTGTACTATGGGGTAATAGAATATTAAATTTCTATTCAATACAATATATAATTTAGTGATAAATATTTACAACAAGCTTGATTATTAGAGATCCTTTAAATATTGGGATATCTCTGAAAATTTACAGGTCCTGCAGGCAAACTTCTCAGATGTTTTTGAAAAGTTTGGCAAATCAAACACATTGGTGGTATTTTTCCTTTGAAGAGATGGCATTTTTTCATTTTGAATTTAAAAATAAAACAATCCACAAACCAAACAAATGCTACCACTTCTTTTCACACTTCAAGTTTTTGGATTTTTTTAACATTGTTTTTTCAAGGAGAAATAAACCCATATAATTCTAGTTTTCTTGATCTATTCAGATGACAAAATATTAACAGCATGCCAGTGAAAAGTTAGTCTGTGTTATGGGTTATTGACTCTGTCCATTTCATGGGCACAGAAGTCAAGGAAGAGGACAGCTTTAACTTCAAGTTTGAGCAAATAATTTTTCAATCAAGCAATTCAAACTTCTCTTGTCCTAACAGAGTAGTTGGCAGGAAGAATGTGAACCACTTAAAAATTTCTTCCTGCCACTCTCCCTTCACTCAGAATCTCTGGTGTATGAAGCCAAACTTTAGCTATTGACTGTATGTGTTGAATTGGCTAATGGATAAATCATTCTAAAAAAATAGGTTTGACCTAATTTTGACTAGTGTGTGAGATCTCTGCTTTCAGACTGTCATTTGTTTGGCAATTGTTGGCATCTAGTCCAACTATCAACATCACAAATAATTGCTGCCAATGATTATGAATGAGGGATCTTCAGTTATTTTAGATTTTTTTTTGTGTTGCATTCCATTGAACAGCAATGTTCCTTATATATTTATTTTAGTCAAGAACCTTTCAAAGGCAAAAATACCTAATAATATCTGATTACCACGTAAAGGAAATGACAGTATGCAGTATAACTGCTATTTATATCTTTGAAATCACTACTTTAAAATACCTGTAAAATCTTCCTCTATGATGTTAGTCTTAAATCTCTTCATTCACTGTAATTCTATCATCTATTTCTCTCCAAGGAGTTTCTTTATTTTCACTCCTCAAAAATATATCAATATTATTATTACATATGCTAAATTACTGCCTGGAGCACGAATCAAGATTTGGGCCTCACAGCCTTATGTTCTTCACAAGCACCAATAAACAAGAGTTCCTTTCCTAGAAATTTTCACAGATTAGAGAAATAAATGTTGAAGAGAAAGGTAATATTATCATATTTGGGGAAGAAAAAAAGGATTTATTGAAGATCATACCAGAAGAGTGAAATACAAACCTTTGCAATCTTCAGAAATCATCCAATCTCTCCCAATCTATTTTTTATTTCTAAATTTAAAGTTAACCACATGGTAGGATCTTTAGTTCTTGTTACCCTCAAGCCAAGCGTCCTGGTTTAGGGCAAATTTGGAGGAAAACCTCCAAATGGGGCCCATCCAGGAAGCAAACCCACAAGGCCTCTCGCCACAACCGGTTCGGGAAGGATTCCTCAGAGAGAAGTGGAAAGAACCTGTTTATTTAACAGGCACAGTACCCCCCCCAGCACACGGAATGAACAATACCAGATGACAACACTCTTTCACTGCTCTGAAGAAGATGGCTGGATTGACTCTGGTACAGTGTTAGTGTCTTCATGAAACGTGTATTTTTAAAATGGTTATTGTGAGATATGACTCGGAAACAGAACAAAGCAGGCTTTAACTTGGGAATGGAGGGAAAAAAGACAACACTTTATTAATTTACAACAGCGACACAAAAGGGAAAAAAAAAACCCACACACAACAATCTACAATGGAACACCTCTAAAACACTTCTCCTTCTTTCACTCTTTTGACACTCAAATTTCCTCTAGTATTCAATTTTTAGTCTAATATTATTTTTCACACAAGCTCCTTCTAGTTCATCAGGAGAGAGGAGTCTCCCTTTTGTACTATGGGCCTCTCCAGGAAACACAGTGGAACTTCCTGTGCTTCCATGTCACACACGGCAGCCGCTCAAAGAGAATCTGCCATGGTGATCATCTTCTTTTCATGTTTAGTGCTTTCACTATTGTCTATGGATTCAAACTGCTTCTTAGGTTTTTTTAAAGAATGCATCCCCTAGTTTTAAGAAGTGGCCGCCTCTCACTATTGGGACACCTGTCCCCTTCATATTTACTCCTTTGGGTTCTGGGGCTTTCAGGAACAGAGATCCTTCACTGAAGGCAGAGGGCTCTACTACACCCTCTTTATCAGTCTTTGTTTTTTCTGCTTTTCTTAACGGCTTTGTCATTCTTGTCTTCTGGCTAACCGCCTCCTCCAAGGTGCAGTTTCTGCATTGTTGGAAGAAATTGGTTTCGTCTTGTGGTTATTTAAGAGAAAAGTTTAGCCAAAGCCACTCCAATAATTTCTTCTACCTAGGGTGCTTCGCATCTGCTGGCATTTCTTCACTTACTCAAACTTTCTTCTTATTGCTCATGCTCCATCTCTTCTTAATTCTCAACTGGGAAGGATCACTGGTTTTACAGCTTCTATTGTTTCAACACTAAAAGGGGTTAAAAGTTTTACCAGTGGCTGGGCACCTTGCCCCCCCCCCCCTTCTTTTCCTCGCCATGGTGCCAGCACGAGATATCAAATTTCCAGCTAGCACAGTCTTTATCATTCTTTCCCAGGGGGCTGTCTAAACTATCTCAGAACTCCTCCACCTTGCAGGGCTCCGGCCTCCCTTCCCACAGACCGCATGGCCTCCCGCTCCCCCTCCCCCACCCAGATGCAGCTGGACAGGGGAGAGGTCAGAGCAACTCACCGCCGGACTCCAAAGAGGAAGTCTCTCTGGGAATGCTCTGCTTTTAACCCCTGTGTGTTCTCAGAGGTGTATCTAAGTCTTCAGTGGCCACACCAGGTGCCAGTTTCAAGTCTGGCCACTGATTGGTTTGACCATAACTTTCCTAGAAACTCACTTCCTAGTCAAACCACGACAATGGCAAATTCAGAAAGTCTTTCCTGGGAGTGGTCGCTCTGTTGTCACTCCCTCCAGCGCTGGGGATAGCTGCTGCAGCCAGAAGGTGCAAACTCTAGGTGTTTCCCAGATCCAAGTCCAGAGCAGGCTCGAGTGGTTCCAAGAAAGGGAAAGAAAAACAGTCCGGGGAAAATTCGGACTGCCTAGCTAAACTAACTAACAAGCAGGAGCAAAAGCAAGAGCAAAGTAGGAGCAAAGCAGGAGTAGGAGCAAAGCAAAAGCAAGAGCAGAAAGAAAAAGCTGCCCTATGTACTGCCCCTGTCTCTGTGTCCCACCAGCCTTAGGGGGAGTTAGCAGTCTGATAACAAAACAAACAAAACTTAGCTCTTCAGAGCCAGTCTTGAAGACAGAGAACATAATACTCAGCATAAACAGAACACACGATTGGGGACACAAGCATCACCCTAGGACACCAAGGGGAACACACTTGTGTTCATGTGGATAACTATGTGATTACTCAGGGAAAGTAAAGATGGGTATTCATATCAGACATTCTCAGCAGCTTTTCATGTTCACTTTAAAATAACAGTTGCCACTCTTCCTCAAACTGGTTACCTCTGTGTTAATTGCCTGTGTGATTTTTCAACCTGAGTTAGCCTCAACCCTCCCTTTTTCTGGCCTTGAACAGCAAACACATGTGTAGAATGTATTTATCTAAATCAAAACACACAGGACCTCTCTCTGACTGGGCCTCACAACTTTAGTCCTGAAGGCAGCTACCAAACCACTTTCAGAAGACAAAGTTTCCCTTTCAGACAAATGGCTGAGTTTCCCTCACCCTTCAGCCATGGGTTATGCTGCTAGGCTCAGGTGGTGCCTTCAAAGTGTATTGCCTCAGTGGACAAGCTCCATCATAGTCCTGCCTTTCTCTGGCACAGCATTGCTGGAAGCACCACTGTGGCATTCACATTCTCTGAAAAATCCCTTTGCCTAAGATTTTTCTCCTGGGAAGCTAAGAAACCTCAGAAAAAGGAAAACAACTCTTATCTCATTTGCTTTTCCTGTGTTGTGCTCACATGTGGAATGTGTTTGGAGATTGTTTACCCACAGGTGATTGTTTCATTGGATTCTGGTGTGAATTGTTTTGTCTCATTGGCCAATCAGTGCCAGGCTGTGTCGGGACTCTAGAGAGAGTCACGAGTTTTCATTATTATCTTTTTTCCATTCTTTCTGTATGCTTTAGTATAGTATGGTATTCTTTAATATAATATAGTATCATAAAGTAATAAATTAGCCTTCTGAGAACATGGAGTCAGATTCATCATTCCTCCCTGCCACAAGGGTCCCTATAAATACAATACACAACCACTTCTTCTGAAAGATGCAGCTGGGAGATGAAGCCTTTCCCACATACAGCTGCCAACTTGTCTCCCACCATACCAATATCCTACAGTGTGATATTTTAGTACCACCTTTCTTCACATTGCTTCCAGTAGCCAAATAATTGAGGTAATTTGAATGAGTTATCCAACAATTTTTATTTTCATAGCACTCCAAATTAAAAATTGTTTTTTCTAATAAGATATTTCAGAAATAGTGGACAAACAGTAGTTACAACATGGTGCTCTGATAGCAGGATGAGATTCGTCATATGCTGGACTCTCCTGCATTGAATTCTAAAACAATTAAAAGAAAGCATAAAATTTGAGGAGAGATTTCTTCTTCTTATCATTCACTCTCTCCAAATTCCCTCATGGTATTATCATAATTCCCTGTGTCAAAGTAGGTCAAAACTTCTCAGACACTTGTACAAGCCATTTTTAGAAACTGTAGAGCTGGCCAGTCATAAAGGGAGCACAATTGAAGGAAAATAAGAAAGGAAAAGTTATAAGAGGTAAATATTTCTTGCAGTACAATACACACCTAAGACAACTTCTATATATTCATCCCTGCAAGAGACAGATCGGTTCATCCTAAAACTGATAAAAACTGTGAATTTCTATTCTAAACCACTAAACAGAGCTGGGTACAGGGTTTAAAGCATATTTATTATTAAAGATAACTGCAGATTGTGCATTATTAAATTTTATCTCTTTCAAAGTTCAAGACAAATTTGGGGAAATTTCTTAGTCCTTATATACATTCACAGGAGTTCTTGACTGTAAACTTCATCTGTCAAAATAATATGCATCAGGATATGTCTACCAGCAATGCTTAGATCTGGAGAATTAGCCTATCTTATAAAAGGAAAAGCATAGTGTTTTTCTTAAAAAAAAAAAAAAAAAAAAAAAAATTAAGTATTTTTGTCCTTTTGAGAATTTTTTAAGCCTTCTGGGAGATTGGCGCCATGTACTAACTTCTAGCTCATGAAGATTTTGTTTTCCTTCATTCCACTTTGCCTGTATTATGAACTACTGCTTTTATTACAGAATCTTGGCAGTCACCTACTTCTAGCAGCTTTTGCTGCCCTGTAATAAGGGATTTTCCCTAAGGGATACCACTTTCAGCTGGGTAATATTTTCTCAAGAGTTGTTTGTCTAGGGAGACTAGAAAAGTACTTGTTCCTAAATGCTCTAAAGATCAGTTGGAGAGCAAATCAAAGTGTTTCAAGACTCATTCGGCAGGCTTCTTATGCTGCTTACATGATTTATTTCTTTTGGTTTCTAATCAACAGGCAGGGAAGAGAGGCTATTATTTCAGCTGATAATTGCTACATTATCCTAATGTGCCCAAGAAGTGGGTACATATTAAAATAACCTTTGTAGCACTTGTTCCAAGTTCTTGCTATTTTTATACAAGAAGGTTGCTAAAAAAGGAATTTATGGTATCTTCTTCAGGAAAAATGTTTACATGATGTCCTTGCACACAGGAGGGATGCCACTTCAGGAAGAAGGTGCTGACATTACCTTAGTAACTGTGGAATAATGGAGTCAAGCTATTTAAGGTCTACCTAGGACAAGAAATTTAATTACAGAATTCCAGACAACCACACAGTACAGTAGGAATTCAAAGGTATCAGGAACAGGGCAGAGCATATAGCTCCAATAATACATTAGCCTTTTCATTCTCTTGTAAAACAGATAATTTACATTTCCATAAGCACAATACAAGATAAAGTATAAAAATGTCTCTATTCATTTCCTAAATCTTGTTCCTCTGTTGGTGGATCTTCGTGGATTAATCTGATTCCAGTGTCCCCACAAGAATCTGCACCACCCGCCAAACACAAAAGTCACATCTCTTCTTTAGTTTGACTATACAGTTTTCTTTGCTGCTGACTGTTCTACTCATAAACTCCAGATAGCTTTTTGAGACAGTTTGCAAAAGACTAGGGTCCTTCTACTTTCAGGATATTTAACTACTGGTGATATAAACTGTTGAGCTTTAATCCTTCCCCAGGCAAAGTACGAAGGATCATTTCTACCTAGTCCTTTCCACTGCTCAGCAAGGCCTTTGATAACACATCTTGACCAATATGTGTCACTTTAAAGATGAAACTATATATTTTCCAAGGTTATATAGAACAAATGACTGCATACAATATAGAACAAATGACTGCATACATGTATTCTTTGTTTTTCTGTGTTCCTGGGCAACATGCTGCAGACACAATATAATCTGGGGATTCATATGTATCTTTCTTCCATTCATCCATGACATAAGGCACTTACTGTCCACTTTGTTATTTATAAGATATTAAAATTGTAGTAAGAGAACACAACCTTAATCTGCATATATTCAGTTTGCTCTCTTAGGTAGTACTGCCATTTGTTTCATACCCCTTTAATTAAAACTGTCATTGCTTTTTTTAATCTGCAAGGTTTTGGGCAAGGTAAATATTCATGTTTTAAAAAAAAGGAGCGGGGGGAGAGAGAGAGAGAGACAGTCCCATCACTTACATTTAATCACACTAAACAAGCTCTTTAGACAATTTGTTCTGAAATTCCTCTAATTAGAGCTTGGCCTCCAGGTAATGCTCTGATCTGATTTACCAGTGAGTAAAAATTAGGGACATTATGTAATTAGCTCTAAGACCACAAATAGAAGGAACAGCTGGGTGGCTCGGAGGGGAAGCGAATAAACAGCTCCCATCAGATTTCTTAATAAAAAATTATAATAGAAGTCCCTTCTTCTAGATACAGTCATCAGTGACTGCTTCTCTAGCCTTATGTACAAAGGGATCCTATATTTGAATTTTCTCTGAGAGTTGGCATTTGGCATTCTTCATTAACCAGGCATCTCTTCAGACACTGACTCTCTGTGAAGGGTAGCTGGAGATTTGTATCACACAGGAACCATCTTATTCAGGAGAGATTAATATTTTAGGTAACTGACAAAAATATCTTCATGGATTAGCAATGATTATATCATCCATTCCCCATGAGTAATGCATAAAGCCAGCTCCTAACTTCTGTGCAATTTCTGCCTTCATTTTGGCTCCTGCCTATCTCTAAGTAGAAGTGTTACCTTCCCATTTGGGACAAGGCTTAAAGAACAACCTAGTTCCAATGTCCCCACCCAAATTTTAATGTACTGTAAAATATAGACTGTTGAAATAGTGGCTTAAAAATATTTTAGTGTCTTTATTTTCTGACAGTAACAACAGTAATCCACAAAAGCCCCATTCATGACTTGTCTGAATTTTGCTTTTCCTGATGATGGTGACATCATCTCTAAAATTTTCAATAAATATTGAAAGTTAAAAATTACTTTACCATGTATTTATATGCTTAAATACCTAATATTTTTATTTTTCCACTTTCAAGTGTTGCTTATTCCACTGTAATGAATGCAGTATAGTCTTGATAAATGCATCAAAATTCCCAGAAATAATTATAGGACTTAAGCTAGGATGTAACTGTTTCGTCCTCCTTTTCTTACCAAATAAAAAAAGGTTTTGAATTGGAAGGGGAATAAAACTTGATCTCAAAGAGGCTAGAGTGGTCACTGGGTAAACTGGCTGATGGGATCTCAGCATATTTTGTCTGGCCTTTCTTCTCATTGTTTGCCATTTGATCTTAGAGCATGAACACAAGTCAGAACTATACCCATGTAATACTCAGCTGTACTGAAATGAACCCTGTTGTGGTTCCCAAGTGGAGTGTCCTCCTCACACAGAAATCTCTACAAGGTTTTTACCCTTGTGGATGGAAGACATAATGTCAAAGTATGGCTTTCTCACATTCCCATTCCACAAATTGTGATGGTTAGAATGAGAGAAAAACTCAGAGGGGATACATTGAAGATGCATTATTGGATGCTATATATATATATAGTAATCCATAGGTTTTTTATATTGTTTGTAGTATAACAAATTAAAGAAAAAAAATCAATAAATCACGACACCAGAATATTCTTGCAATATTTTTCACAGATGATTACATAGCCATAACTACTCATTGTGCCTCCCTAATCCACAGACATTTCAACCAAGGTGACTAATTAAAAGGCATAACCCCTAAATTCTCTACCCAGATGAGTGTTGATTAAATCCTTAGGCAGTAACTTACTCACCAGTTTAAAATCAGATGTGAAGATTTGCTCACTGGTTAAATAAATATAGTGATGCATTGGATACAATAAACTATGGGAAGAAAGGTGTTTGGCTAAATAATTTATGTGTGAGGAAAGATTCACTGCTTCTCTCTATCAACAAATATTTCTGAATTCTAAATTAGATCCCAGACCCCTGATAGATGCAATTACTCCCCTCCTTGTCACTGTGTATTTGTCTACCTAAGAAAAAATATAGGATTTATGTGAAGAGGAAATAGGCAGTTCTTCTCTCCCATACATTATCTGGTGCAGTTGACTCAGGTCAGGAAATGTTGTAATTTGCCATTACTATTTCACTGTGTCCTAAGACTCAGAAATTCCTCTTGCTACCCATAAGCTTCTTGAGTTTATGCATGATTCATCCTAAAGCTTCCAGTCCCATCCTAAGAGAAATTTCCCATCACAGCATTTCCATATAAAACAGAAAAAATATTCTAAACTGTACCAAATCATTTTTTTCATTAGGTATGCTATTTAACATTTATAAAAAATCCCTTTGTAAAAACATTGTGACTAGAAAGAAATTACCAGTAAGTCATGGGGTATGTTATATTACACATCATCATAACACTGAGGGCATGCGTCATGCTCTGAATATTTGACTCTGCAGCAAATGTCAAAGACAGAACATTTTCTGTGTGTATTTATCACACCTAAATACTAGATCCACTTATCGCCCTGTTTTTTTGAGTTCTTCTAAGCCTTCTGATGTTTACATTCTTGTAACGAATATTCTCACGGACTTTATGTAAATAATTACTTGTTTTGCATTCTTTTCTGAAGGAGGAGAAATTTGATAAACTGTTGGTTGGTTTGTCCAATATAATTGGAGAGGTGGCACTTTCACCCTCCAATCCACTGTCACTTTTGGAAATCTATAAATGCTAGGGTCATAACTAAACTTCTCTCTTTTTTACCTTGGAAAATCTAGTGTCCGCATCTTTCTGTTTCATGTCCTAGAGAGACATCCACTCACTGGAAAATTTTACATTTTTACATGTACTGTGTTTACATGTAAAAATGTATGCATACATATATTTTTGTGTGTGGTATATATCCAAAACTCTTACCAACTTCTCTAAATATTCTAGGATTTGAAAGAGAGTAAGAACTTCTTTCCCAGTTCAAAGCAAATCATGTGGCTCTCTTGACAGCAGACCATTGTATTTGCCTTCTACTCCAGTCATTAATGGTTACCAGAAAATTAGGTAGATATGTTTATTTTAAAGATACTCTTTAGCCAGAATGCAGATTGCAATGCTGTCTACCCTGCTTAGGTTTAATTTTGATTTTTTGCTTTTTTCAAATGTCTCTTAACCAAGAAAATATTCATTCAAGCCATCAAATTAGAACCTTACATTTCTACTTCATTTGAATCAGTCCTCTTGCTTTTCCCCCCTCTACTCTTTCTTATATACTTTAAAAGCAAACTAATTTCAAATTCAAAATGTTTCACTTAAATAAGTGAATAAACGACCCATTTCTCTATTCTTTGAATTGCAAAGACTCACTCTCATCAGTGTAGAATAAATATAAACCAGCACCCCTCTGTTTCAGAAAAAATACAAAAGAGCAGAAAGACAAACAGAGGCTAGTTTTTCCACAGGAAAACATATGTTTCTGAGTGATCAGTCAGCCTCCTCTTCTACCCCAGTTTTTGTAAAGACTGGTTAGTACTATTTCATAAAATCACAAACTCACATACATTGCTTTTCTGGACCACCAGATTTTGATTCATTGTTTGGCTTTTATTTATTAGATCTCTAACACAAAGTACCTCCATGAAGAGAATTTTGCTAATTTTAGGTTCATAGAACTTGGGGTTGTTCAAAAATATTCAGATATGGATATGAATAAAACATATACAGACAAAGCCTTGAAGTTTCAACAGAACAAAAGTGACTGTTTGCCTTGATTTCTTGGAGCACCAGTCAGCACTTATGAGTTCTGGTTTAAACTCCCTGTTTGATACTTTATCAAAGCTTCAAAAATTAAGAAAATCAATTAAAATTAAGATACTTGCACCTTATTTCAAAAAACAGTTTCTACAAAATTCTTGCTTGACTAGAAGCATCATTTTTGTGTTTAAATCAGATTTTGAACTCTTTCCAATGCTGGTAAGACTCAAAAGAAGCTGTTGAGATGTTCATCACAGAACGCCTATGCTTCAGGCAGCCGTGCTGCACCTCTGATTTTTGAAAAATCCAATGTCCTTCCAATGAATGGGTTGAGACCTGAGTTGACCTCAGAGTGCCCTTAGAAAAGGCCAGTCTGAAATAAAGCAAATTTAAAAATATTTTCTTTCTGGGACACACAGAATCATATTCAAGCCTGAGAGAATCTTGTTTAAAGGCAATGATTTTGTTAGAGAAGACTTCATTATAGTAGGATTTGCCTACAACTAAGGGAATTGGCTTTCATAATGTTTTTTTTTTTATATTTTTACCCTAGGAACATCTCCTTAGGGTATCATTTCAAAAAGAAAACATGACAGGAGACTTCTAAATGTGGAAGTTAAGTAAATACTGCATAGATATGAATAATTTTATTTCTAATCATGTTGGCCTCCACAATTTATGCCATATATTTCAGAAATTTTACTGCACAGTCATTTGAATTTCAATAAAATAAGTGGGTCTGCACATGTAGCTTTCATTAATTATTGTATAGAATAGCAAAATAGAATGCTGGGAGCTGGTAATCATCCTGAAATATCAACCATGTGCTTTAGCACATCATGAAGAGTAAAGTCACACCAGTGATTGATTATATGTCCACAAAACAAGAATTCAATCATCAGTAATCAAGGATGAGTACCTAAAAAATGAAAATTTTACTTTAATTGCTATCTTATATGCACCAGTTTCTGACAAAGAAATAGCTACAGCACCATTTAAATAGTATAAGCTTCATTTGCATTCATTATATCAAGGTATATAAAAACCCAAACTTGTTATTCTGGATCTGCAGCCAGTTGTAGCTCTTCTTTTTAGGGAGATCTCACACACAAAGAACTAATGCCCAACTTGTAAACTTGAGCTTCAGTGAAGAGCAAAACACTCAGGAAATATCATATTTTGTTTGATAGAATTAAGAATCTACAAATTTTTTGAAGTTGTTTTTCATTCTGTCTCTATGTGATGAATGGTGAGTAACAGCAAGGTCATAATGAGCACACCATTGTATTTTATTTCTTTTTAACTGGGCAAATATATATTTTTATATTTATACTATATAGATTTACAGTAAGGGACTATATATTAGTGCACTCTACTACCCACAGATATTTGGGATACATAAATTCCTTACTACAAATGAATTATAGCAATACTTTCATCTAAGAAGTAATAAAACATCAGGTATTCTGTACCTATTTTATAAAAATCTATTAAAAACATTTAGAGTGTTTTGAAAGTGGTTGTGCCATTTTTATTTTTATTCAGCTATTAAGATAATCTACTAATATCACCTGAAGAATATTTTTGAGATTAGTGTAGAAAAGGACAGAAAAAATGAGTGGAAAAATATTTTAGAAACTTTAGCAGTGACTTGCTGTCTCTCAGTGTTGCTCTTTTATGTAAAGTTCTTCTAGAACCAAAGGTGTAATCATTCTGGTTCTGGGAAAAATATTTCACTGTCAGTATTTAAAGTGGGAAAAAAATATTTCACTGTACTTACAACGGGAAATTTGCTCTGCTAGGAAAGTAAAATTTGTTGGGAAGAAAAATAAAGTGTTCAATAGTCACAAATGCAGTAAACAAATAATTTCAGAATTATAAAAACAAAAATTACTTATATTGTACCAAATAACAATCTTTCAGTGGGTGGGATCTCTTTTTTGTCAGGAGATTAATAACCTGTGACATGTTCCAATTAAGTAATGCTTGAAAATGTGAGCATTTGTTTGCATAAAATAAATCATTCGCAAGTGAAAAGGTATCTAAAAGTTGATCTAATCTTGATTCAGCAAGTATTCTGAATAGGAATCCGGGTCTTAATTTAAAAAAAAAGAATTAATAACAATGTTATTTTTTTAGTCCAAAATCTAGAAATGTAAACTTTGAAGAAAATATTATTATTTGAATACAATAAGATAAAGGGCTTGGTTGAGTTTTTATTTTTTTTATTTTTTTCAGCTCCCCCACAAAGTGTTATGAACAGTGACTTTTTCTAGTTCATGCCTTCAATCAAATAATCCCCTCATGTTCTGAATCAATGTATGAAATGATCAGTTATGATAGTAGTATTGGAATGTCTAGCTCCGATTAAAAATGGCATTTGTAAACTAAGCTGATAATTGGTAAGAATAAAATTAAACTAGTCTTTAAACAAATATTTTTGAATTTTTAGAAGAATAAAGTAAATTACACTTGTGCAGTTACCTTATTAACTGCCCTGGTTAATATTAATTTCTATTATCAACATCATCAACATGAAAATAATGTATGTTTTTGTTTAATAACCTGTATTTAATAACATGTATGAAAGATAATGTTTCTTTTTGCAAGCTGAAGACAGGGTTTCTGTGTGTGTGTGTGTTTTTCAGAGAATATATTACAGGATTATCCTTTTTGCCTCTGTAGAAACTTTCATTTCTGCTCCTAGAAGATATTAAGATATGCACCTAAAAGATTTACTGAAAATGGGTGATAGAAATCTATATGTGGGATATAGGTCCGCACAATAAGAATTTAAAAATCACATAGAAGCATCATACTGGGGAAAAAAGTAGTGAATAATTATTCACAAATGACTCAGAGATTTAAGAGGAAGTACTTTAGCTTCTCAATTAACTTTTAGTTGATCTAGTCAAAGCTTATGAACACACTAGGAGGGGGAAACACCTCTGTTGAGAATTTTCATCTGAAATGATTTAAAGATAAAATGTGAAAACCTTACTGAATACAATTATTCAAACAAAGTAAAACATATACAGGAAACTGTAAAGTCATATGAACAAGCAAAAAGAATCAATAATACATGTTTAGATATTATGGTGGCAATATTTTAGAATGACACAAAATAATGAATTTTCAATGTAAATATAATAGATATACACATGTACATTTTAATGCTGCTTAATGCTGCTCCTCAACCCTCTGAATCCATCTGTCATTGCTGTAAAAGGCATACTATTATACCAGGAGTGTGAATGTCATTTAAAAGAGATAAAACCCCTATTATGCCTATAATTCCTATTACAAATAAGCTCAGGCCATTACTTATATGCATCTCTGTCCTTACAGAAGTTATGTTGCAGGGTTCTCCAAAATCACTCTGTAGTTTTGCCAGAGAAATTGAAGTAAGATAGCGATTAATGTTACATGTTTCCTCTAAGGGTTTAAGTTCCATAGTTTCATAGGATTTTTTGCCAGGGATGTTTTGAAAGTTTTTATGATTTCTACCAACAGCTTTCTGAAAATATTGCCCATGATAATATTTTTGAGTAGAGATCGAATCTTAGTCATGAAGTGATTGAAGAAATACTTTATTTATATACACAATTAAAAGACCCATTCTTAGCCAAGGACATTATTTTCTTTATAGCTGTCATTGAGTGAATTTTGCAAATGCTTCTGTACACAAAATTATGTCAGGCTTTCATTTAAAGTTTATTGATTTGTGAAAGCTTGCATAAACTTGTACCTTATAGAGGTGTGAAAAGCCTTAATCTTATGTAATATATAGTTTGATGATTTCGTCAGATTTCTGCTTTTAAAACAAGCTGTGCTGACTAAAGAAATGTTCTGAACAGATGTTTGTAACTGAAGCGACATTGGTATTACTGCAGTTTATAATAAACATGTCTTTGAACTTCTTTAAGAAAGTATATTATTCAGGAGCCAGTGTTTATCAGCAATATTTATGTCCAACTTACAATAAGGGCCTTTATAGCACTCTATGTTTCAGTAATTTCATAGTTCAGTAATACATGGATATGCTTTCTAAATTGAATGAATCCTCTGTTTGCCTTCTAATAATTTCTTCTTAGTTAAATAAGCTGAACAAACTGTGTGCAAGTACCACAAAAAAGATTAGACTTTGTCTTCGGAAATGGGGCTGCTACTTGTTCTAAATCAAGGACAATTTATGGAACCAATTTTTTAAATTTGATTGGTTGGTTGGTGTTGGTGGGAGAGCTTTTATTGTGAACATTCATGCAGATCTGCAAGTAAACCATTTAGTTCTTCAAGGTCTCATCAGAAATAAACTGTAGATAATTATACCAGCTTTTTCATATTTCCACTGTCTAAACAAAAATGCAGTCCAGATGTCCCTGATGCACAGGTCCTTTACTAAAAATTTAATATGTAAAAAGAGAGGAAATATGATCCAATGGATATATAAAAGACATGACGGTTTAGAGCCATGCCCTTTTATAACCTTTCTCTTATGTTGCAAGGTAACTTTAGCTCAGACTGAGGAAGAACTTAATGTGGATTTTCCAAACTTTCAACTTCCAAACTTGTTTGAATTTGCAAAGCTTAAATTATGTATCTGCAAACAGTAGATCAGATGTTTATGTATTTTTCAGAGAATCATAAAATAGTTTGAGTTGGAAGGAACCTTAAAGAACATCTAGTTCCACCTCCTCTACCATGAACAGGCACAATTTCCACCAGACCACATTGCTCAGAGTCCTATCCAGCTTGGCCTTGAACACTTCTAGGATGGGTCATCCACAGCTTCTCTCAGAAACCTGTTCCTGTGCCTCACCACCCTCAGAATTAAGAATTTCTTCCTAATGTCTAATCTAAACCTGCTATCTTTCAGTTAGAAGCCATTCGTCCTTGTCCTATTGCTACATGCCCTTGTAAAATGTCCCTCTCCAGCTTTCTTGTCGTCCCCTTTAGCTCAAAGATTGCTATAAGGTCTCCCTGAAGACTTTTTCTCAGGCTGAACAGCCCCAACTCTCTCAGCCTGTCTTCCTAAGAGGCACTCCAGCTCTCTGATCACCTTCATAGCCATCTTGTGGATTTACTTCAACATGTCCATGACCTTTTCATGTATGAGGCACCAGAGCTGGATGCAGCACTGCAGGTGGGTCTCACCAGAGCACAGTAGAGGCACAGAATCCCCTCTCTCGCCCTGCTGGCCATGCTGCTTTGGACACAATTGGCAGCCAGGGACACAATTGGCCTTCCAGGCCAATTACTGAGTCAAGGTGAGGTCATTCACCAGCACACTCAAGCCCTCCTCATGACCTTCTCAATCTCTTCTCTGACCAGCCTGTATTTGTGCTGGGGATCACCCTGACCCAAGCCACAGCATCCTGCACTTGGCCTTGTTGAACTTTATGAGGTTCACACAAGCCCACCTGTCAAGCCTGAAAAGGCTCCTGGTAAAGCCATGCTGGCTGTCGCTATTCACCTCATTTTCCACACACATAGATTCAAGGAGGATCTGCTCCATGGCCTTGTCAGACACTGAGGTGTGACTGACTGGCCTGTAATTTCTTAGGCCTTCTTTATTTCCTTTTTCAAAAGTGCAAGTTATGCTTTCCTTTCTCCAGTCAATGGAAACTTCACCAGACTGCAAGGACTTCTCAAATATGCAGATAGTGGCTTTGCCACTTCCTCCACCAGCTCTCTCAGAAGCCTCAGATGTATCTTATCAAGTCACAAGGACTTTTACATCTCCAGGTTCCTTGGATGGTCTCAGAACTGATCCTATCCTACAACAGATAGCCCTTCATTGTCCCAGTCCTTGGCTTTACCTTCTGCCAACTTGGGGGGTGTGGCAGGAATACTTGCTGGTGAAGACTGAGGCAAAAAAGTCATTGAGCACCTCAGCCTTCTCCCTCTTCTGGGTAAGCAGGTCTCCCATTTTCTTTTGAGAGGGCCTATATTCTCCCTGGTCTTCTTTTTATCACCAGCATACCTATAGAACCTTTTCTTATTGGCCCTGATGTTCCAGGCCAGATTTAATTCTATCGGAGCTTTAGCTTTCCTAACCTCATCCCTGGCTATTTAGATAATCTCTCTGTATTCCTGTTGTGCTACCTGTCCTTGCTTCCACCTCCTGTAAGCTTTCAAATTTTGGATCATTAAAGTGAAATAAACAATAACCACCTTGTTGAGCAGGGTAAGAAGCAGTGAGTAATGCTGAAAAAAGGAGGCTATTTCAAACCTGGACTTTTCCCTTGCTTTGGGTTTCTAATGACAGCCAGCATTAA
The DNA here is from genome assembly GCF_017590055.1 of Onychostruthus taczanowskii. NCBI lineage: Eukaryota > Metazoa > Chordata > Aves > Passeriformes > Passeridae > Onychostruthus > Onychostruthus taczanowskii. The sequence goes on from NW_024496525.1 coordinate 22,404,970, forward strand.
ACACCTCTGGATCCACAGCCTGGATCTATGTGCAATGTTATGTGTGACATACATGTGTCAAAACCAGCCAAACCTGTCAGAACATGCCCAAGTAAGAGTAAGCCAGAGACCTGCTCTGAGACAGATTTAGCACAGTGACATTCAGCTCTGGCAGCATGACTGCATTCTTAACTTACAAATTTGCAGCATATATAAATGAAAATTCATCCCTATAAACCTCAGGAGTCTAGTCAGAAGCCTATTCACCCTTTGCTCCCTCTGCGAGAGTATTTCAGTAACTGCTAAAAGGCAATTCAGACCCTCAGCAAGATGACAGACTGAGAGAGCTCATCTCCACTTTTATGTGATGTTAGGAAGCAAAAATCCACATTTGTTCTTTAATGCCTACAGTTAGGTAAGATAGTTACTCCAGGTGTCTAAAGACTTTCCTAACAAATGCTTTTGTGCAGAGTCATGAGTTACTCATACTTATGTAGAGACTCAATATACAAGAACTCTTCTTCTTCTGCTATCCTCTAAGCAGCCCTTGACACTAAAATTTCTATTGCCTAATTTGCTAGGATCTGGAAGAGCTAAATGAAATAGAAAAATGATGGATATTAAGTCAGTCTCAAAACTGATCAATGGAAATCAAACCCACTCCAAATATAGCCATATAAAAATGAAACAAAAACCTGTCCATATTACTTTATTATTCAGAAATGAGAGCAGCAGAAAAAAAAATCTTTTTCTTTGTATGTCTTCAATTTAGACAGGTGTAGTTCTTGCTTCTAATAACCTCACTTCTGTAGCAACTTTCTTCCCAGGGTTCACAACATAATAGAGAACCCAGATTTAATAAAGTATTTATAGAACTCTGTTAAAATAAGTAGCACTATTTGCTCAGAAATTTCAGGTACTTTCCATTCTGTTTCACTCCTGGTAAAGCTATTAGAGAAGAGTAGCCAGAAGAGTATCACCTCATTCCAAAGATGGGGTGGGAGCAGAGCTGGTGATAGGGAGTTGGAGGCCTCCCAGGGCAGCCTCCTGCCTTGGATCCAGAGGAGAGAAGGGGCCCTGGGAAGGTGTGAGATCATCCAGAGGACAGTGGCTGATGTGGACCCTGCAGCAGGACCAAACATGGCTGAGACTGGAGTTTTCCCCCAGTCTGTTCCTCTGGACTCTGCTGAAGTAGTATACACTGAAAAGATAAATGGCAGGCCAATAATGTTCATCATCACTATTCTAAAAAGCCCATCTGCTCTTTATTTTTTTACCTTTTTTTTTTTTTCAGAAATTACCATAAAGGAAGAAAAATAAACAACAGGTGTGCAATTTCAAATCCTTGTAGTTGGTATGACATAGAAGTAGGTTTAAATATATAAATCAAAGTCTGAAGCTGATTAGAGATGAGATGTTAATAATTTCTATTTTGATTGTAACAACATTAGTTTAATATCTTCCCTTTATAAGGTGAATTGAATCCTATAAACAAATTGAAAAGAGATGTATTATCTTTAAAATAAAGTTAATAATTTGACAGGTAAAATAACTTACTTGGTTTCTTCAAAGCTTGATGCAGTCCATAACACTGTGGTATAGACAAGCTACACTAATAAATTCCAGGAAGCTCATAATAATGAAATTTGAGCTGTCGCTATCCCAAAGCACTGTGATGACATTGTAGGGCAACCCCTTGTGTCCTCTTGTATATGTCCCTGAAACTGTGACAAGAAGCTGTGCAGTCACAGGATATAGCAGCACACAATTCCATGACAGATGTGGAACTTGGAAGACAAGAAGGTGAATTGTAGCTTCACGAAGACTTTTAAAAAAAGTTTGCATGACATTTCTCCAACCTACAATACCTTTAAACCTAATCCAAGCTCCACTTATTATTGAAACTGAAATTTATTTTACAAGGCCTTGGATCAGAGTTCAGGCTACACCTATTCTTAAGTGTTCACTTTAGTGAACCCGTCCGTTGCCTCATAAAAGGTACTAATTGAATTTCATGCTCTAGCAGAAGCTAAAAAAGTGGATGAGAAATAAAACCTTGCCACTCTTTCATGTATGTAATTAGGTATCTTAATAGACAAAAGTGCAATTATTTGCAGCACATCAATCCTATAACTGCTTTTCCCATTTCCCCCTAGTCAGTTTGCCATTCCCTAACAACTCAATTCATAAAGCTTGAAACACACACCACAGAGAGAAAACTGATTCCTCTAGTAAATATTTAATATAAGCCAATGGGATCAGCACATTTCGAATGAACCCAAGTCCAAAAGCATTTCTGATCAGCTGTTTCAGATAAAATTGTCTGAAAAACATTTAATCTTTTTCTAACAGATCACTCATCACTAACCTATTCCCAGACACAGAATGTGCAACTATGTAATGTCTATAATCAGAATAGTTACAAAAGAAGGGTTAAATATTCATATACACCCTCATTTCAATATACTGTAATATCTTATGTAATATCTTCCCCCCCACAATTTCTTTACCGGTTCACCCATAAACATTGTTGTGCATAATTTGGGGTCACTGAGATGTTATACTGTAAAGTATTTATTACTTTAACTGAACTTTTTCTTCCCATGCAGTGATATAAATAAGAGCATCAGTGCTCTTTCCAGAAAGTAACATTATGTTCTCACATTTCTTCTATATATCTAGGCCATATTAAGAGCATGCATAACACAGGAGGCAAGGGAGTTTATACATAACAGCCTAAAAAGGCTTAAATCAGAAAACAAAAGCAAAAGCAAAATTATTGGTGGTAGTGTTGAGATAGAAGTCTGCAGAACAGATTTTACCTAACAAATTAGTCTTTGTTCCAAGGCTCATATCTGATGCATAAATAAGTTTAAAGGAGAATAGAGCGATGCAAGTTCCATCTTCTGTCACTCTCTCAGCCCATAAATTATTCCAGCCTACCCTCTCACAACCTAAAAATCAGTATGGAAATATTAACTGCATTGTCCCCTTTTGGTTTATTGTGTGACACATCCATTTTGAAACACTGTAAATATAGTGATAAAAATTTATGTGGTTGAAAAAGTATGCATAATTCTAATATAACCCTACACTATCTCTAGAAACTGAGTTTAACTGTTTGTTTCTTTGAAACTATGGCACAGTGTAAAACTTGAGTGTTAACAACTGCAAAGCTTACATAATTCTCACACTTCCCAGTCAGTATGTAAAGAGAGGGTACCTAGTATATTCAGAAACATATTTCACTGTCCATGTGAAATATCATAAATGTTCCAAAAGCATATAATTTTGTAATACCATGAATTACCTCTAAGTCAGTATTTTTTTACCTACTCCTCATAAACCCTTTCACTTTGTTACGCATCCAAAAAATATAAATACTAACTTGAAATGCAACATTCACAGCTCTGCACTGCAACACGCACGACTCTGTAGTGTGTGCACACAAACATTCCCTCTTATCATTTTCTTTCATGCATGATTTATTAGATGTCTATAATACAAGAATTTTGCCAGCACAGACAAGTAGAACTTTATCCCACACAAGCAGAAACTTTTTTGAGAGCTGCATGTTATGACCCACCCTAAGTTTTCCCCACTCCTCAGTGAAACTCTCAGTGTTGACAAAACAGTTTTTATCTTCATAGCTAAGTTAATTAGTGATTACAAATGTTCATAACCCCCAGCAAAATACACTTGAAGTCTGTCTTACAGGCAACTTTTAGCTTTTTTTAGCATAGCTGTAGGATTTGTTTTGTGTGCTTGTGGTTCTTCAGAACTAGAAAAGAAGGGTAGTCTCCCACTTTATTTTTTTCCCTCCAAACAGCAAAATCTTGTCAGTAATCAATCTGGAGCCTATGTAACCAGCAGCAGGTTAATAGGTGACTGCTCCTTAGCTCAAGCAGTAATTTGTAGCACGTACCAAAAGTCACACACATATCAGCCTATAAGGTATCACTTACTCTTATCTTACAAAGCTTTAAATGTAGAGACCTTATCTTCACCATGTAAACCCAGTGAAGGCAGGGAAGAATTAATAAACCTTCACCTCAGTGACTTATGCTGCTGCTTTCCTGTTAGCAAAGGCACAGCTCCAGCTCAGAGCTAATAGCTAGTCTGAATTTTGCAGCCTCAATAGCCTTGAGACTTCAAGTCTATTTCTCTCCTGTCTTGTCTCCTGTAAGTCCATAAAATATGCAAGTGAAGACAAAGCATTAGATAATAAAGGCCTGCCCTCATTAAAAAAAAATAAAATTAAATAACAGGTATCTATATTTAAGTGGCATGCAATAGATTCTAACCCACTCCCACAATATTTGATATGATTGTGCTTTGATCTAAACCAAAATGCACAGAGCCATTTTCAACTACTACAAGTACAGCTGGAGTAGTTGTAACAACTGCTTTTGCTCTGGGGGCAGTTCCAGACCAGTGAAAAAGAAGGCTTTGTTCAGCTGTGAAACAAAAATATTACTTAAGCATGGACAGTTTTTAACAGTCCAAATAACTGCTATGAGTTTACAAGATAGAACTATAAGTATTTTTTAAATTTATTTTCTTAAAATCTAATAAAAAAGAAAAAAATTTCAATAAAAAGTGTTAAAAGTAAATATTCTAAATTTTCCAATTTCTCTGAACACATAATGTGAGGAAGTCAAATTTAAAACATGTTTCAGAGACATTGATTGTATTTTCTTCCAAAAAAACCCAAAAAACCACAACCAAAACAAAATAAAACAAAGCAAAACAAAACAAAAAAACTAAACCAAAAAGCACAGCCCAAATTCCCCCCCTACCCCTGCTCTCCCCCCAAAAAAAAAAAAAAAAGAGAGAAAACCTAGTCAATGTTTTGGTCAAAATGTTTTACTTCAGTTTATTTAAAACCTTTTTTAACAGCGATAAATTATTCTATCACATCTGTAGAAAACATCTTTTCCATCATGTAAGTCTCCTACATAGGTTCACAAATTTTATTTGGGAATCTTATAAGTGATATCTTTAATGTTTGAGAACTTCTGTGACCTTCTACCTAAACCACAATATTAGGGTTTCAGGTTATTTACAAAAGTACGGAGTATTCCAGCTAAAATTTATTCTGGTATTATTCCCTTTTCCTGGATGGTTTCTAACATCCTTGTCAATCTTGCTATGATGTATTCTTTATCCAGACAGTAAATCGATGACTCATTATAGCAATAATATTATTTTTTTTCTAAGAGCAAAACTAAAATCTAATATTATGATAATTTTCAAGTTTATTTACTCTAATTTTTTTCTGAAAAAAATGATATTTTATCCTAAAACCCTATATTTCACTTATAGAATCATTATGCATCATTTAAATAACAAGGAAAATAACCCAAATTTTGAACATTTGTACTTTAGGACATGAAGTAATTCGACTGACACTTCTTAACTCCTTATTGATCTGACATTTAGGCACCTTGTTTAACCTATTTTTATTCTGGTTCACTGTCTTTGGTTTATTTGACAAGGTTTTGATAGCACTGAGGCTGCAAGGGTGTCTTCCATGGGAAAATCCCAGCTTTTCCCATGTCTGACAGAACCAGTCCAGTCAGCCCCAAAAGGGACCCACCACCAGCCAAAGCTGAGCCCATCAGACAGACACAGAGTTGTGAGAACAGGTTTATGAAGGGGTAAAAATACACCATGCAAAGCAGCACGGGAAAGGAGTGAATATGGGAAGGAAACAGCTCTGCATGTCTGCATGACCAGTGCAAAAGGATGGGGAAAGGGTGCTCCAGGTGCCAGAGCAGAGGTGCCCCAGCAGCCCCTGGAGGACCCCGCACTGGAGAATGTGTCTGTGCACAGAAGGGAGCTGAGACCCTGTAGGAGATCCTGTGTTGGAGCAGGACAGTCCCTGGCTGGACCCTGAAGGGAAGTCAGGACTGAAGCTGAGCCCAAGAAGAAAGGAGGTGATTTTAGATTTGTTTTTGTTTTTTTTTTTTTTTTTTCCTCATTATCCTACTCTGAATATGATTTGCAATAAATTAAATTAATTTCCTCAAATAGAGTTTTTTTGGCCTACAAAGGTAATTAGTGAGCCATCTGTTCTTGTCCTTAACTTGACCTGTGAGCTTTTCATTGTATTTTTCTCCCCCTGTGTATTTTTCTCCCCCTTGATGGAGAAGGGAGTGATAGAAGGGGTTTGGTAGGCAACTGACAACCAGAAAAGGTCCAGCACACTCACTCTCTGCCTTTCTAATCTATCAGAACTTTGGAATTCCTCCCTACATGGTCCAAATACACTAAGAGAAGATTACAGCTTTCTTTTAGTCAGCATAGGCCCCTGCTTGAAGACATTTTTGATTCTAGTATAAACCCCAACACAGTAAGTAAAACCAAAACTTAATTATTATTTTTTGCCACTTCATGGCAATAAATACCAAGTTGCATAAAAAAGAAACACAATAATATTGGGGATTTCTAAATTTTATTTTCCTTAGAATTATTTGGCTACTGCGCTGAATCATGTGAGTGCAAGATATAGTTTAAAATACATTTATAAGGTTTAGTCTCACTGACACCACAGAGAATTTATGAGGTATGTTAGCCTCTCAATGCCAGTGGAGCTGAGGCAGACACTTTGGCACTAGGGGTATTAAAAAGCTTTGCTCAAAATTAAATTTTAATATGTAGACTATTTGCAGTTATCAGGATTGACTGCTTCTGGATCATAGCTCTGAACAGAGTTCCTAGACTGGGCATTGTCCTCTTCAGGCATGTAATTCTGCATTTACATTAGCTCTGAGGTGACTGAAAGCAACTTGTAGGTGTATGTGTTCACAAAGCCCAGCTCTACTTGCCCACATTAACTAATAACAACCACAGACACACCCGCTGGTGCCAATTTTGTGGCCACCTTCAAAGTCTTCCTCAGAACAATCAAGATTGTTTCATTGTTCTGATATTGGCATATATGCAAAACTCCTATGTTTCCAGTTCAAGAAAGCTCAAAAGACACCTTCACATCACAAAGGAAAAAACAAACCACATAGGTTTTTCCTCAGCATGCTCACTACTTTGGCCTGAAACTATGTCATAGAACCTTCAGAACAGCAGACCTTACATTGAGATATTTGTTAAAATATTGTTTAGGAATAGCATAAGACACTTCTTTAGCTCTCTCACCAATAGTTCAACTCCAGGGTTTGCAATTCTAGAGCACAGACTAAAACACTGAAGTTCTTAACTTAGGCGCAGCTGAGTTTTCCTTTAAAAAGATTGAGTAAAAGAATTTTGTCACTTCAAGGAGGAACAACCAGAGCAGGAAGCAATACTTGCCATAGTAAATGAGATCACCCATCTTTTTGCTGTTATCTAGTGTTCTGACACTAAAATTGTTCAGATGCATTAGAAGTTTGAAAGGACGAAAAAATCCTATTGTCCATGAATGAAAATTACCTATACTTCCTTATCTCTGTAGACGGTTTTCTTAGATCCTAAAACATCACTACAATTAACTTTTGACTATTATTATTTTAATGATGATCCAAAAGTATTGGAAAACTGGCAGAAAAATACATAAGCAGATATAAGAAGACAATTTTGATTACATGAAATTTTTTATTTCCTTATTCTATAAATCCCTTCCTGAGATGAAAAGATGATCCTACTTGGTTAACCATGTCTGAAGTAGGTTATGGGATTATGGAAGATTTATGGGATTAGAATTAGCATATAATTGTTCAAAAAGCATTAAATCCTTTCCATAGTTGTGGTTTAGAAAAGCCTTGTGTGCCCTATTATTGTCTATGTTCTTTTGTGCATTTTCCTAAAGTGGAATTTGGAATGCAAGAAACAATATTATTAAGTTGGGGGGGTTTTTTCATTGTTTTTCCCCAATAACCATTTTGAGCAACAAATAACAAAGAATTTCAGAAGGGATTCTTTTCATAAGTGATCTCTAAAGAATGAACAAACAATTTAAAGTGAAGAAACATCCTGGAAGGGAGGAAACAGATGGTGTTGGTTTCTTAGACAACTTTGGCCTTAGTGACACTGAACACAATCCAATCCAAAGCCAGAGGATTCTATTGCATTTGTTGCATAGGTTGTCCAAAAGAGAGGAAAACAACTTATAAAATCTATAACATCTGAAAATCTCAGTTGCCTAAGTCTTCATCCTCTTGCCCCAATCCAAACCCTAGCTCAAGAACATAGTGCGATGGTGATGGGTTTTCCTCCTACAGGAATAGTGTAATTAGGCCCAGTGAGAAAAACTGACATGAGTGTGTGAAGTTGCTTTAGTGACCTTTATTGCTAAAGGAGACTGCAATCTGCATTACAGCATTTAAAATTATTTTCTAACTTTGTAGAATTTTTTTATGCTATTATTTGACACCCCAAAAGCAAGGTTTCTAACAGTTTTACGGTTGCTGGCATTAGAATTGTTAGGAACATTAATGCAAGCCCACTAAAGCCTAAATCAAGGCACATGGAATAGTCCTTGCATTTTTTAACATTCAGAATCAAAGTGCTAGCTAGTCTCACAGAGACCTTTTGATTTCTGAATGTAAGTAAAAGGTGCATGCAGGTATAAGATAAATGCAGATTCACTCACATTGTAAAGTATTTTGAATGTCTTCACATGGCCAAACCCATAGTTACTTTATATGCATGACTACTTTTCCTCTAGCTCAGTAGGATACTAATACAACCAGTATTTCCAAAAGCAGGAAAAAAAAAGAACAAAAAAAAATTATTAAATCAACTGTTTCTAAAGTGAAAAGCAGGACATTATTGTTTTTCTTTCTACTGTTTTATACTTAATATTCTCATTCATTGTTTCAGTTTAGATTGCTTTTAGATTTCTGGAGATTTTTTTTTCCTTTCAGCCAAAAAATTGAATTGCACCATTGTATCACCAACAAGCCACTATATATCTGACAATATTGAATGACTAGATGTGTTTATATAAAATAAAGTAAAAATCTTAATCTTGTTAATAATTACAGTGCTCTTAATATTTATTGACTTTTTAACTCTAACAAAATTCACAGGCACATTATCTCTCATGCATCATTAAATGTTTTAAGAGATGATGGTATCTACACTATAATATTGCACTCAAGCAGCAGCAGTGGACAGCCACTGCATTCAGCAGAAGTCTACTTTTCAGAACATACACATACTACTCTAATTGATCTCCAGTGGTAACATACAATGCAATCTTCAGGTTCTGATTTTGGTTACCAGAAATTTTGCCATTGTTTTAAGTATTGTTGACCTTTTTTATTTTTTGAACTTGCATGCATACCCTACTTATGTCATATTTTTGTTCTCTTTCCCCAGTGTGTGTTTTGGGTACATTGGGACAGAGAACTATTTTTAGTCTGTAGAGTTAGAACAGAGGTCTCCAGCGCTGATTGATGGAGCAGATGAAACATAGTGTAGGTGTCTGCCCTACAGTTAGCCATGCAAAGTGACAGCCTTTGCCAGCACTAGGTCACACAGGACATACAGGGCAGGGAAAGCAGCTCCAAGTGTATTTTTGGGGACTAGTGCCTTGTTCTGATACAAAAGCCCCTGTACCATATAGGCATGGTTATCATGATGATCAGCTGGAAGTACATCTGAGAAGCTGGAGAGTAGCAATGACACCAGGCTCACTTGATACCTTTGAGAAATTCTTACTCTGGCTACCCTAGTATGGGTTCAAACTAAGAGATCCAAGGAAATGTAAGGGAAGCAAAGTAACACTGAAATACCCATTTAACAGTACTATGAAATGCCTCTAGTATTTTCCAGCCTCTCCAAAGCACACCATTCTAGCTAAAAAATGTATAGCAAAAAGATAATGTTCTTCTATCTCTTCTCAACAGTGTAGTTGATATGTTTAGTTCTGTCTGAAATTACTAAATACAACAAACTGCAAGTGTATTCTTCATTATTCTTAAAAATTTAGTTTTAGTTCTTTCTGCATAAGCTTTAGTTTTCTTCTAGATCTGAAGAGAAATTACTGTAGTGTGCAGCCAAAAGTATAACAGAGGTTATAACTATTGGGAAATATTGTTTCGAAAAACTAAGAGAAAAATATTTAGTCTCTAGAAGACACTTTCTCTTTAGAGTATATAATCCATTTTTCTTTTGCCTGGCCCAGCTTGTGATTGAGGTCCATGATGAGAAAGTACAACTTAGGAGCAGAATTAGTTGTGGTGACTGTATCAATGCAGTAGACTCTTTTATTGCCTCAGTTTTCCCACTCCCACACACACTTTCACTGTAAGCAGTGTTTTGTAAAGATCTTGATGGCAAAGACTGTCAGCTCAGACACAGCTGGTGGTATTGAGAGGAGGATGCTGAAACTTCATTCTTCTGATAAATGACTGTAGCTAAGACAGTTCCTTATAATGTTGTCATTTGTAACTGACTCCCTCTTCTCCTTTCAAGTCTAGTTGCTCTTACTCCTTTGCTGTCCTGTGACCAACAAAGATTTGAAACACAGAAGATGAAGGTGGCTCAGATAATACCCCTGTGGGCAAGGTATCAGGTATCTACAAAGGGCTCTGTCCCAGTCTCTGATATATAAGATATTCCAAGTCTTTCATCTGAAACATGCAATGAGAACAGTTGATCCTTGGGTGTTGCTTTGCTGTCTACATTAATATTGAAAGCCTGGTTTATTGTGCTTAGTTTGTTGATTGTTCTAGTTGAATGTCTACCTCTGTGTATAGCTTTCAGTATATGAAAAAGGAATCATTGGGTTCCCCTAGAAAACAGAAGTCAAGTATACTGACAGCCTTGTACATCCATGGTAAGGAAAGTAAATTAAAGAAATATATTCTTAGCTAAGGAAAGATTGTATTGTGACTCTATATATTTGGTAGTTTAATGTGCTATCCCAAGACTTGATTGGTTTGAAATTCTGCATGTTACAGACTTGCACACATAGAGTTGCATCTATCTCCTGTACATGTAATTCTAGTAAAGAATTACATTTTTATTTCAACTGGAAAGGAGCTAGACAACTTTTGTTATTTAATCTTGTTTTATGATAAATGCCACATAAAAAGAAAAGAGTGTGTGCACTCTTCTTCTTCATTAATTAAGACTGCTTTATATGTCCAGGGATGCAACCATATTGCAATATATTTACTGAATTGTGAAATATCCCCACACCTATATAAATCAATATTCTAGGTCAAGATTTTAGCAGGTTAGCAAAAAGTAATTCTAGATATCGTCCTTTGTCTCAGTCATTATAATTGATCTTCATGTGAAAATAAAGAGATCACAGGTATTGTTTTCTTCTTTTTAAGGGGAAAAAATCCTTGATCATATTCTTGGCAGCATCTTCCACGTTTTCTATGGGAGTGTAGAAGCCCTTCTCTTCAGATAGATAAAAAAGTCTAAGCACCAGCACGCTGTTCTCATGCAGAGATACAGAGGATCACTTCCATACTATGTGAGAAAACTAATCTACTTCCCTGCATTCCTTTCAAGGAAGAAGTATAGCACAGCCATTGTTAAACTATTTGAAATCTTTCTTTTGTGGAGGAGGCAAACCTGCAAAGCAGAGCATCCGGTTCCCCCTGCCCAGATGCATTCTCCAGAGTGAGCACTGCCATCTGATTTTGCCTTGCTCCTACCCTGACCATCTTCTTTGGCATTCAAGAGATTCAGCTGCTCTGTCTGACCCAGTTCTGGACTAGACCTGACCTCTCTGGCCTCCCCGCTGGTCCTTGCTCAGGCACTCCAGTGACCAACAGTGCCTTACCAGGGCATGCCCCCTTGAGAACCTTTGCTTTTCCCTGTTGGTTTACAGCAGTAGAATGTCAATCACACACAGGCTGGAGCAGCTTCCAGTATTTACATTCACCCAGCCTCATGTACCAGAGCTTTAGGAGTGCCTTTTAAGTCTGGAGTCAAGTCATTCCATGATACACAGCTAGTAGGTGGAGGAACCATAATTAAAAAGTAGGTAGTGTGATTGCAGACCAATTATTGCATGCTTTTACCATACTACCTGGAATTCCTCTTTCTATCAGATAACATATCTCCTCGTGGCTCTGGTACACAAGCTGTGGTGTCTGATGTCCCCTAATCATGTGGCAGAGACATATTTTTATGAACCAGTACATATAACAAAGATAAAATAGACTTAAAAGTGGAAAAAAGCCCTGTCCTGTTTGTATGAAACAGGACAGGGCTTTTTTTTTTCCTGTTGAAAAAAAAAATTTTTTGTGAAAGATTAATCCTACTTGAGAATTTACTAATTTTCCTGAGAACATGGATTCAAAAAAAAAAAGCATGATTTAATTAGTATTAATAATAAAATTTCTGAACTGAAATCCATATAGAAAAGTATTCCTAGAGATTATTAAAATTATATTTGGATTTTTAAATGAGATTACTTAAAATTTGGGAGAAGAAAAACATTTTTGACAAGAGTATTTTTTCTTCACAGGTATTTTGATGAAGTTTTTTTTTTTTTGCTCTTCAGTTAATTGCTTCCTTATCGTTGTATCACCTTTATTAATATTTTTATTATATTTTATCTTTTTATTAAACAGGACTTCTGACTCATATATGAGCATATATAGTTTGTTACTTTCCCAAGTGTCTGGAAGTTCAGATTCAGCCTAAGCTTCAGAAGTTTAAACAGATTTTCAGTATCAAGAAATTAAATGAATGCACTAGATATCACTTGAAAAATTTGGAAATGTCCAGTTGAACTATTTTTTCCTGATAATTAGCCACCTATACTTCTGATGTAAGTTTCAAAAAGCAAATAGGTGTCTTGCTAAAAGTATTGCCTTTGTGAAACTGATTATTTTTCATAAGATAAAAGAAGTAATCGTACCAAATACAAATGATTGCAACTTTTCTAGGACTTAGCATAGCTAGAGAGGCTTTGTGTAGAACAAGCTTCTTAAGCTCTCAAAAGCAATTGATACCTCTAAGATGTTATAATCCACCTGATGAAGATTTAATTTAATAATATTGATGATACTGATTTCTGTGGGACATATTGCGCAATTTAAGTGAGTCACAAAGTAAATATGTCTTTATTGGTGATATATATGTAGATATACTACTCTGGCCATAATTGATAGCTCCTTTTCTGACTGCCAGTATTTAACTATTTACTATAACTTTCCACCAAATTCCTGCATTTTCTCTTCAACTTGCAAGTAGATAAAGAACAAAGCACATATATGAAGAATTTTTAAGAAATTACACAGCAGAACATGCTGGAATTAAAAATGGATATGCTCAGCTATCAACATTTTCTAACAGTGCTTGAGTTTGGGCAAAGTTACCATTTCTCACACCTCTAATAGGCAGCAATAAAATTGCAAAATCTGGCTCTAGACAAACATTTATAATATTCCTACTTCCTAATGACTTCCCTGGGACTGCTTCTTTTATACAAAGAATAAGCTACGGAAGATAAACTGACAAGAGACAAAGATGACATGCAACACTGAGATTTTTTGTTAAGAAGAAAATCTCTCTCAGCATAAAGGTTTTGTTCATCTTGTTAGCTTGACAACTGGTACAGGCTTTCAAGATATAAATGTTAATATAACTATGTTAATTCTTATGTTACAAGATTAATGCTAGTGACTTCTGCAGAAGTTTTCTTCAAGCAAAGACAGCCTGAACCCTAGATACAAAAGGATTATCAAGAATTAACCTGGATCTCTCCCAGGAGAGAAATATACTCAGAGCAAATAACATTCTTCCCCAGTTACTTGTTAGATTTGTAGTTCAGATACCAGCTGAGATTGCTGCATCTCATTTAATAAGGACCATGGAATATGACTAGAGAACAATGGTAATCTGATAGGCTTGGGGTCTGACCCAGCATTTTTTATTGTGTCAGAGCTCTCTCAGAAAGAAGTGCTGTCCATCCTGTGGTAGGTCTGAGCACTTTGCTTCTTAATATTAAATTAGAAATTATGCTCAAATTATATATATAAAAAACACATTTTACTTTTTAATAATCTGATCCTTAAGGTGGTGTTAAAGGTTTAAGTTGAAGAACAAAGTTCCAGTTAAAATAATATATTTTGCCTTAAGATTGCAGTATTAAACAGTTTCCTGGAGAGCCTCTTGGCACACAGGCCCTTCAAAACAATTGGGACAATCTCAGTAAAAGGCATTTTTGCATTCCACATTGCAGGGTTGGTATCATACCATAATAGTCATTCTCATGATGAGACTTGATGGCTAACCTGCCAGAAAATAGCTGACTTTTTTTGGCTTTCTTCCTCCATTTTTCACCCGCCCCCCTCTGCTCTTTATAATATATTTAAATAGAGAAAAAAATCACACATTTTTGACAAGTAGGAACTGGGGTCAGAACCACCCCCCATCTCCTTCCCAGCTTTCATCTGCCTGAAGCAACGTGGCTTGTTTCATCTCTTACCAAGGAAACAAGCCAAATGGAGCATGCCCTTTGTGAGAGCTGCCTCTCATATGAAGAGCCTGTCTTTTCTGAAGGACAGGCTGCTCCTCCCCTTCTCCTTAACTCAAAATTACTTCCTATAAGGTCCTCAAAGAAAATTTAAAAAATTTAATACTCCACTAAATATCAATATTTCAGTCAAAGTACATAAAGTTTGGGCTCTTGCAGACTAAATGATGGGGAAACAATAATCTTTCCTCTGGAACAGAAAGAGACCATAAGTGCAGTGCTTGTATGAAATAGGCAACTTCATGAAAAGTTTCCCTATGCTATGAACAGGAGCACATAAAATCTCAAAACCACTAAGTGATTCATAAAGTCAAAATGGCAAGTGCAATTTTGGTTTAAAAGTCAAAGAGGTGTGGGTGGGGTTTGGTTTAGGTTCTGGCTTTTTTTTTCAGGTTGAAATTGTTTCACTGTCTTCACAAAAGTGCAAAAGAGAACATAATTCATACCTTGTATACACATTTCAGCCAGTCACCTATTGCACTGACGTGCAATTAAATATCTCATTATTCCAAGAAGAATCTCAGCATTGCTCACAAATTGTAGATAATAGGTGGAAAAGGGTGGAATGGACTATTTTGTCAATGACTTTGGTGCCTCTGGACAAAAAAATAGATGTCTAAACAAAAACATGTGAATAATATTCTTGTAACAGCAGTGTAGAGCTTCCTGTCTGATAATTTCTTAGCTGTTTAAATTAGTCCTGAGGAAACTGACTGATGTAAGGACACCTTAGCATGCACGTGCAAAATACTAAGGGAAAAGAAATATATTTTGCATATATTCCAAATATTCCCCCATTTTTGTTGGGACTTGGAGGGTTTTTGTTGTTTTGTTTTGTTTTTTTTTCTGTAGAGACGCTTCTATTATATTCCATATACTACTTTCTATGTCAGAGATAATAGATAAATTTCAAAGGAGGAGAGGTTCACAGCAGCCACAAAGAGTGACACAGGGATGTCTTATGTATAGTGGCCCATGAGTTTTAGGAGGGAAACTGTTGTTGAGTTAGTGGTCTAACATTGTAGTCAAATGGGTTAATACAAAATCAAAGTTTTCAGATGCTTCCAATTTTAGTAACTGGTCTAACAAAAGACAACTGATGAAGCAGAGTTTTAAGCAAAAAACTGTGTTCACTTAACGCAATCAACAAAGTAAAATACATTACAAAAGTAGTAATAAACTCTTCTTAAAGAGTGATTTCTTAAGTATTGTACTAACAAGGCTCTTTCACAGGGAATTTCCACTATACAGGTTGGCAAAGGGATGACACAAAAAACCTGAAATATGACATCCTACACAGCTTCCATACTTCTGTAGGCTATTAGGCTAAAGGTCTGGATGCTGAGAAAAGAACTCTTTCAACTATTACGCCAATGTCAAAGAATTTACAGTCTACCCTACTTACCACTTTGATTTCTGGAAAACTAATATTAGTAGGCCAAAACTGAGAAGAAAGCAAAAGAAACATGTCCAAGTTGCTTCAACTAGAATATAGAATAGCTTTTGGAGAAAAGTTGCCTGATATCTTTCCACTAAGACTCTTGAGAGCAGACTGGGAAAAAAAAAAAAAAAAAAAAAAAAAAAAAAAAACTTCAAATATTCTGCTTGTAAAAAATCTTGTTCAAATTGGAAGATGTTTATAGTTTCTTTAATTCCAGCACTGCTTTGTGAACAATGACAAATAAAGTTGTTTGAATAATACATTTGGAGAGAGGAAAATCATACCATTCATTAAAATTTGTCATCTTCATTGCAACTCAAATTAACAAAGGCATCATTATTTAGGAATTCATTTAAATTTGTATTTAAATTTACACTTTTGCTGAGACAGAGGAATTATAAACTCTGTGGTTTTGCTTCGCTTCCTGCATTTAGATGCAATTCTAACATATTACTGCCCAAAGGCCACTGTGAATTACATTTCAAAAGTGGGCAAAATTCTGTCTTCCAATTCCTGTAAGTAGCACTGAAAATTAATTGTATCATCAATGTTGATGGAGTGATTAATCAAATTCATTCCTGCAACAGATGCTCATGAACTCATTGCCTAAATCATGGTAAAGTATGGAGTGAGAGTCAGGTGATGAACTGGTTTTGAGCTGGCCCTTTCTAGTGCCATCAGAACTTAAATCTAGAACACTACTAAATCTAACTAGAACACTAACTAAATCTAGAATTTAGTGGAGAATTTTTGCCAAGGTAAGTGGTGATCTTTGGAGATTTTCCCTAAGCTATCTCTATGAGAAAAACCATTATCAGAAATACTCCAAGGAGTGAAAATGAGACTTTCCTATTACTTCCTACTCCGTTGATTCAGTTAAATAGTATTACCTCTATGTTATCTATTCCTTAAAAAAATTATTTCAGTTTCAAGCACTTTAATAAACACTGAAGTTTTTAATCAGTATTAAAATGCACACACACACCTATTTAGAACATACATGCCCTGTAATGTTTACAAAACCCAAATTTTGCTGCTAAGATGATCCAAACACCTGTTATCACGGAAATACAGTAAAGTGTCTCAAAATGTTCAAAACCATAATTTCTTAAACGTTAATAGTAAAAAATGTCCCCTTCAATAATATCTTTACACCTTTCTACATGATTTGATATAACTGAAGGTATCTGAAAAGCATTATTAAAAATTATCCCAAATCTATTTCACAGCTCAAGGTGAAATCAGGGAAGTAATTGCAGCTCTTCCACAGGTGTAAGACATGGGAAACAGGTTTATACTTTACACTCTTTTACACTCTTTACTTTCCTTATTCTTTCAATTTATCCTTTTACATACTGGACTGTCAAGCTGTTTCTTGAGTTTTCATATTTTCCCAAATGCTTTTTTTTTTGCCTTTCTCCACCTGTGTCTGGACAAATTAATCAGTCACATGAGTGCTTTGTAATAAGCTCTTCTTGAGAATCAAAAGCTTCTTCATTTTCAAAGAGAGTGAGGGGAAGGGTGGGCTCAACACTAACCTCCACAAGGAAGAAATCAGACAGAATTCTTTTGTTAGAAAAAAGAGGATGAAGAGGATAAACATGGGGGATAAAGTTATTGTTCCTTATTTATTTTTATTTTGATGTGGCATATAAAAGTCTTGATTTTTGATATCTGTTTGCCCTGTGCAGATGTTTCCATTCAGAACCACCTTCTGAATTTCTTACTAACGAGTTTTGAAGAAAATGCTGTCTCCTCATCACCTCTGAAAATATGTTTTGGAAAATTATTCTGTTTTCGAAACGTGCTTTATATTAAAGATTTAGTAAACAATGAGTTCATGAGATTGCAATGGTACTTTTTGAGCCCTACTGAAATGAAAAAGAACTCACTTGAATGAAAAATACATGGAAACTACTGTTAAGAGAGTAGGAAACATGATTTCCTGCAATCATGTCAAAACCTGTTTTAACATATGTATAATTAATATGTTATGGAAAAAAAAAACTCTTAGTCTTCAGAAAACATTGGACTGAGCCTGTTTTGTGGGCAGAAGATGCATCTAGAGGTAATCTAAATGAGAGAAATCTGAAATCTAAAACGTCTAGTCCATATATAATGTGTAAGTAGAAAAGGGTGGCTCTCATAGGTGGACCTATGATATATAGTAACCTTCACGGGCTATACTTGACAATACAGGCTTATACAAACTCTTAGGAAAACACAATCTTAGCTAAGGATTGCAAGTTGAAGATAAGAGAATTCTGGTTAGAAATGAGGTACAAACTTCTTGGACAGAAAGTGAAAAAGCACTGGAAGAAATTTGGAGATAAGCAGCTAAAGGAAGCAATGTGATTCTTCAGTTTCAGGCCCAATTTTTTTCCAACCAGGTTCAAGACTTTTAATAATGGAATCACCATAAAAAGCCTTCACTCTTCCAGTAGCCAATTGAGAGGAGAAGGCATCTTGCAAGGGTGATTCTGGATCTTGGTGTCTTTAGGGATTTCACTTACACAAGATACCAAGTTCAGTTCAGGTGAGACTTGGCGAATTTAAGTTTTTATATGGAATATCAGAACAGACAGATCAGTTGTCTCAGATGGCTTTAAATTTCTGTGTTCTACCTTTTCTATATTGCACTGCAGCATCGCATTTCTGCTTTGAAAGAGCTGCTTCCAGGGCTGACAGAGCATCTCTCTCCTCCATTCCAGTCAGGTCTCTCTTCCTACTGCAGCAATGAGCAGCTATGCCAAAGGCAGACTGCCATGGCAGTTATTTTAGGTACTCCATTCACTAAAACAAATATAGCATAACAATTCAGAGACCACAGAAGAGTCATCAGCTAGTGATGATTTACCAGAATAAAGTTCAGTATATACAAACTGTTGACCTAGAAATTATTGTATAAGCCATTACTAATTTTCTGAGTCACCTAGTCAGATCTCCATTGGGTCTTAGATAATATCTTGTAGCTGAACTCAGAACTGCTAACACAAAGCTATAGCAACTTCTCACCTAACAATTACTCATCCTCACTCTGTTGGGTGTAAATTTGATATGAAACATTCCTTGGTAGTTTCTGCCCCCATGCAGCCTACAGAACTTCTGTTCTGAGTGAATGCTTAACGTCTTCAACATTTCTGTAGCCTTGAGGGAATAAACTTATTCAGATGAGCAGAACAAAAAGGCTGGTTTGTGCCCCAGTTCTTACTTCCCTTGAATTCTAAGCAGTCATCCATACAAATGTTGATTGTGATATGGATGTAAAGCAAACCATCGTTTTAGTGTGCTGCTTCTCACAGAGTAAATGACTACATAATGTGAGTACTGAAAGGGGCCCCATCAGCTACAAAGAGCAATCTGATATTGAGGTACAAAGTTCATATTTTGCTTCAGATAAGTGAATTATTTTCAGATATATCAAACACTTGACTAGTCAGTGAGAGCTTATTTATGAAATTAAATTGAATCTTTTGTTTTGAATAGAGTAGCCATAGAGATCTAACAAAAAAAAAGAAAACAAAAGCTGAGCCTCAACTCTCTGCTTACTATAGCGATTAGCAAGCTGCATGTTGCCTTTCCTTCAAAAATACATCATTTTTTTTTCTCTATAAGACTTTGAGCATCAGATTTACTTTGCCTTTCTGGCCTTAAGCACATGTTCAGCTGATTGGTTACAAGAAATTCTTTTACAGCCTCTGGCTAGGTGCCACCTTCCAGCTTGCTTTTCCACATTCTTGAAATGATCAGTCTGTTCTCCCTGTTTTGGGGGGGGGATGGAACCTCGTGGTTCAATCACCTTTTAAATGAGTTTCCAGGAGCACAGAGAATTTCCTTTTACCTGCCTACTGTTGCACATACACATGCCTAATACCTTTCTTAAATATACTTTGTTACTTTTTCACTAACTAAAAAGCAATACTATTTTGGAATTGCAGTTTCTTTTGTTTCTGCTACACTAAGCAATACTAATTATGTTTATGTATATGTATATGTATATGTATATGTATATATGTCCTATAATAATTTTTTTCTTCATATATTGGCATTAGTTAAAGACAAAATAGGTTTGACTGAGTTTGTTATTTTCTACATTCTTAATGACAAAATGCCAGCAAGCTGAATGTAGATTCTGTCTCAGTCCACACCAGTATGCAGGAGTCTGGAATTTCCATTTTTGGTCTTCCTGTTAGAAATTAGTAAATCGATTATTTCTGATCTATACCATTAGCTTTGGCAAAAAGCTTTCCATATAGAAGGTAGACAATAAGAAATTATTATTAATATATTCTTATCATGCATATAATAATACAATTCTTATGTTAATTATCCAGACCATCTTTGAGGAGATGAAGTTTCAAGGTCACTGTTTTGCCATACTTGTCTGTATTTTCTAACAAACTCTTTTGATTTATCTCCAGGTATTCAAGGAAGCTATCACACAGATACCTTGTAAGCTATATAAAGTTTTATTGCAGTATAAGTATTTTCCATTCTGCATAGACTTGAACAATATTTTCCATAAAAGATTCTGAATTCTGAAAACATAATCTGGTTCTCTTGTTCCTGTAAGAAGGCTTCTACATCCAGCAACTCTATAATGTTCTTTAGTATATAAGTCACCAGTAGATCAAGACTGTGTCACAGACCTATGCTTTTATTATAATTCCTACATTATTTATCACTACATATGTTTTGGCATTCTCTTCATCAAATAGGATTAAAGTTTATTTTCAAATTCAGTGAAAAAAGCTTTTAATAGGTTAGGCTAACATACTCTCAATCATGGCCTGAAAGATAAATCATCATATCAATTAACATACCTTTATTATCCCTATGTATATTTACACCTAAAATATAGTATTAGCTGTTTTGTCATGTGACAAAGCTGGCATTGTGCTCTTCCAGTTCATCAGCCAAAATGTACGATGAAAATGAGTAAAAGAACTTACAATACTACTCTTGAAAATGTGCAGTAGACTGAAAGCCACAGTTACATGCGAAGAGTATTACCCAAGAAAAAATCTAAAGCCATAAAATGACAAGAGGGAGCTTACAGTTGAGAATGTAGATGCAAGACAACTATATATAAAATTTATATTCATATAAACTCACTTACATGCTTATATATATGCTTCACTATATATAATGATGTCTGAATTCATCTTCATAACACATTGGTTATGATACTGAAATAGCTTTGTGGATGAGTTTATAATGAAGTCAGTCAGATGATTATATGAATGAATGAAAAAAGGATCACCAATCACCAATCACCTAGCGTAATAAAACATTCTCTGTCAAAAAATGTTGCATTCCATTTTGTTTAAATGGTATGCCCTGTATCACCCCTCCGAAATGTATGGTATATTCTAAGCCTGTGGTCCTGCCCTGAACCCTCCTGTATCTGTCATCCCATTGGCCCAATGTGATTCCGCGCCCACTTCAATTCCCCTCTTAAGCTGTGCTAGGAGATCAGTCTGGCTCTTAGCCCTTCCTCTCTCTCAGCCTCTTCCCCTCCTCTTGCCCCTTCCTTCCCCTAGGCTCCCCCTCCTTCCCCCTTCCCCCTTTTCCCTCAGTAGCCATGCTGTTCCCGGGGATGGGACCCCAAATAAACCTTCATCTGATCAGCACCCTCAGAAGCCGTGTGGAGTCTCCTTGCCTGCCTGCTGCTGCCAGCCAACTCACAGCCTAGGGGGCCCTCCGGGGACACCCCGGGGTGCCCCACCTCAAAACGAACCACAACTAAAAAAATTGTCACTTAGGCATTTACTTCCAATATTCAATACTAGGCTTTCTCAAGACTGTCTACAATAAAACTGAAAGTTAGAACTGAAATGACAACAGATAAAAAACTTAAGAAAAACAGTGAAAACAGTGAATTAGAGACTGACTGCAAGCCATTTTCAAGTCAGGCTCAAAAAAAAAATCCATATCAAGCAATATTTTCAATAAGGAAACATAAAACACTAAGATCTCATCCGAAATACAAGATTGCAATCATCAGTTTTCAGAAAGACTAACTAAATGTCTGAGATGGTTGAAAGAATGAAAAATATAAAAAAAAAAAAAAAAGGAATTTGATAAATACAACAATAAAAGAATTTTGAGGAATTTTTTTTTGACGTATATAAGTAGAGCAAACAAGTTAAATGTTATGCAGGTTTAAGAGTTATTCAAATAAAAATATTAGCTGGTAGAAAAAGCAGTGGTTTATGAACAGAACTAATTTTTTATGTGACTAAAAGATCACAGAATATTCAGAGTTGAAAGGGACCCACAAGGTCCATTGAATCCAGCTCTTAAGTGAATGGCCCATACAGGATAAAACCCAGAACCTGGGTATTATTAGCACCATGCTCTAACCACCTGAGCTTATCTCAGGGACAGAGAACCCTGCATCATAGTCTCACTGTCCAATTAGTCTCAAAAATAGTGCCTCTTTAGTTGATCTCCCCCCCAAAAAAAAAATTAATTTGAAATGTCATTTTTTAAAAAAATAAATAGTAAAATATAAATGACCTACAGAAATATGAGATTGGGTTTAATGAGCCAGGAGGTCCTAAGATGCAGGGTCTAAGAAGCCTCACCAGTTGTTACCCTTGTCCACTCACTGGGAGTGTATTTAATTGAAAGGCAGCAATTAATATTCTTCACAGTAGTTACATAATTCCCACTGCATGATATGACAGCTAGTTACAAAGGACATAGACTGAATTTCATCCAGCAATTTTCAAACAAAATATCCCTCATCCTGTTGAGAATCCCACGGGCTTTTTTGTGGCCCAGTGACAGTCTTTGTTCCCATTCTGGTCAAAGTCCTCAAACTTCCCAAGAGCTGCACATTGCCATGTTAGTGGAGCAATTAGAAACTCACGATTGTGTTTTCCTTGTCAATTTATGTTTGAATCCTTTTTAACCTCAGAGTTTTAGGTATCTTCAAAGTAATTGTGATTTAACATTTGTTATGTCCATTACAGTTCCAGTTTTCTAATAATTGTTGAACTAGAACTGTTTCACAATTCCAGAGCTATAGGGATTTACTTGTGCTTTTCAACATTTTAGGTTCTTAAAGTCAATCAAGCATATGCTAACTAAAGCTTAGGACTGTGAATAACAGGCAAAGATATTTTATGGTTTTGCTTCTATCTCACTTTTTGAGAGCCAAGATCCATTTGGTTTTTTTGATTGCTCATACAGAATACAAAATAAAATCAAGTTCAGGAAAGCCCAGCTGGAAAGAAAATGTTAGTTTTATTTACTCCTCAAGAAATATTTTACTGTTGCCTGGGGGACAGACCTTTTTTCCATAAGTCTGAACAACTTTGAACAGTATTGAGCATGTCTACCAAGATTATGACAAGGTGAAAATCAAACCTATTTTAAAGAGGGTTCAGGAGATTCAGACTTTTATGGAACCACATCTCTGATACTTTTGTGCTTCTTACTCAATCCATTAAATGAATTTTAATCCAATGACTCAGACTTGCCAGATAATACCAATGTTTCATGCATTTTGAATTTCATAAGTTTAAATATTGACTTAAGAACATTTTGAAATATAAGTAAATTTCTCTATTGCTTGTCAGAAATACATTAGGCCATATGCATCTATGGAACTATTCAGGCTTGGGAATCCATAAAACCCATACTCTTTCTGTGATATCCTTCAGATATATTTTAGGACACAAAAATTTTTGTTTGGACCTGAGCATCTCAGTATATGACACACATGATCACAGAAAAGGGTTGTTAATTGTATAAAAACACAATTCAAATATTTTAGTAGAGAATAATACTTTTTGAATCATTAGCCTTCTAGAAAGCTAGAATAAAAATGTTCATGCTAATTTCGTCAAGAAATATAATTTTCATCTAGACTACGTTGGTGTCAAATCTCACAGAATTTGTTGAGACGAAGGACAAATTATACCTAATTTTAACTGAGATAGAAGCTCCAGATACAAAAAAAATCCCACCCTCTTTTTGGACTATTTCACTCTATATTTTTAAGGATCATCATGGTATTATAAACTCTTCAACTTTGACACATCAGTGAAAGGAACACTATTTTTTAAAATTTCTTTACAAGATGCATTTTGCCTCTAAATGCTGCTGTGCAGGGGAGTTTATAGCACTAATGAAAATGTAAATGTAATAATAGTCTACAGCTATGATTACTACAGGTAGGATTTTGTGACTAAGCAACACCTACTAGCTAGTCAGTCTGGGTTTTTAATGTCTTTGAAGGACACAGACAACTACCTGAATCACAAACGTTTTTACATGTCTCCCAAAATACTTTTAGCTCCAGAAATTTTCTGTAATATAGTTTGTGCTTTTCAACTGGTTAATAGTAATGAGAAGGGTTTTTCTGACCTCTTGCTGTATCAAAAGTCCAATGAATGAAAAGCAGCTAAGAAAGTGGATCATAACTTCAATACTGGTACCTGGTTAGGATCGGAAGCAAAGGCAGAATGGCTGTTTAAATAAATAAAGCTTGACAATTTTTTAACCTATTAAAAAGACCTTTAAGAGACACAGAAAGGGCTCATTAAGTTGAAAATTACCAAAGACTTGCTACTTTTTTTTTGCAAGATTGCAGATTTTGGAAGACTTACTAAGCATTATTTTTATCACAGCAGCATTCATAAACACAGTCCTAATCTTTTCCAGCTCTGTACATGACTCAATTTCTTGTGGTATGATTCTTCTGCTTTCCACACAGCTGTCTAGACAAGTAAATGATGTAGATACATGTCTCAAATCATCATGCTGCTACTGAAAGATGTAAAGAAATCCTGGGCAATGTAAGTAGAACAGTCAAGGGAAGTTCAACTGAACATTTTCCCCCAGTAAAGGAATTAGGAAGACTGATTTTAAACTACAACAAGATCTACCATTTATACAAGACTTTGAGAAAGAAGAGAATAGGCTAAAAAATTCAATGAGGGGATGCATAGAGAGGTTCATCTCTTTTCCTTATCAAAAAGCATGAGTCTTATTATATGTGTTTAAGGACTTTGAGACAAAAATACTGAATGACGAATCACTGACAAGCAAAAGAAAGTTATTAACTGAAACTTGAAGGTACACACTGAAAGTAGTAATAAGGTATAGGGTTTTCTTTGGTTTGTTTTTTTTTGTTTGTTTTGTTTTTGTTTTGTTGTGTTTTTGTTTTTGGTGGTTTTTTTTTTTTTGTTAGTTTGTTTTTTTGTTTTTTGTTTGGAGCAGATTCTGCAGTGAGCTACCTTTATTTATTTTTAGTTATGTTCTAATTAAATAAAAGTTAGTATGATCACTGTTGATTATAGTTTCATGACTAATAGGCAGCTATTAACTTTTAGTATCTATTGATTTATTATAATTCTTCACCATAGGACTGAGATTCTTATAACAATTGAAGAAAAATATCAACAAGAGCAGCAGATAAAAAAATCAGTCCTTCAAAGGGACTGAAAGAAAAGATGCTTTTATATTTAGAAGATTTTCTGGATGAATGATCTGAAAAGGATGAGAGTGTTATGGTGCAATGTATGTAGTTTCCACCGAAGGGAGTTATTGAGATAACAACAAGAACTTTACAATTCAGGACCTAATTTATCTATTTTTGTCTTACATGGAGAATAGTGTAGCCCTTTGCTAGTACTTGGTTCGGAGTCATATAATAAGCCAGAAAAAATAGAGACAGTGAAAATCTATTTTTGCAATCAGTAGGGAAGACATGATCAGACCTTGACACACCGAAATTGCCTTGTTTCTGATATAGGGAAGATGTTCTGATTGCTGGCATTACTTGAGTCAGACACTCCCAATTCCTCCTACTATGCACACAGCGCATACACAAAACAAACACTGCTTGCATGATTTGCACTTTTGTTGCATAAACAGTAGCAAGCAATTGATTCCCATCCATGTGTCTGAGCAACAACACGGTGCTCACTGAAAGCGGAGGTGGGGAGACCCCATTTATGTGTACCAGCTGAGACTGGCTCATTTGGCAAGTCCATAAAGATTGGGGGGGAATTTCCTGAGCAGTGAAACAGAGGTCTAGTCAAACTACTCCTCTGGGAGGCATTGAAAGGTGAAGTGCAACTTTGTACAACTAAATACAACCACATATTTGAGGAAGAAGTCCCAGCTCACTTGCTCTCCTGTAAGGAATAGGATTTCTCTACAGTGAAATTTGTCAATGGACATCGGGAGTGTCATCTGATGACAAAAACCTACCAATTGGTAGGACTTATCCAGCTGGAACAATTCCTTTGCCAAACAAGCTCAGCTGCAGCATCAAAGTCATATGAGGCCATCAGAGCTGCTCTGGATAAGCATCTGTGCAAGACTATTTTTAAATAAGATAGAGCTAACAACAGCTAGAGAAAATAATCTAAATAGGATTTTTCACATGATTAGGAGATAGCTGTTTCTGCAATATTATGAAGATAGATCCTCTAAGCTTCAAAATTTCTCTTCAGTACTCAGTCTTATAAGAGGGTCTTTCAGGCATTGTACAAGACTTAAGAGAAATCTCTTAGTTTCAACTTCAAGAAGCAGAATATATTGAAACAGAGCTAAGATATTAAGGCAGGTGCTGAAACCTTTTGTAACTGCTTCTGGTCTCTCCCAATTTATTTTTTTTTTATTCCTGTATCACAAAAAGTAGTTGTTTCACAAAGTCATTCCTGAGAAAATTTAAAGCAGCAAAAACATAACAAAACCTATAAAACAGATGTCAACATGAGTGCAATATATAATTAAACTGTTGAATTCACAGTTCCAAAGGTACTAGGGTACATTCTTGAAATGGACTATGTATTTGTTAATATAAAAATCAACTTTTACAGATATTTACAGGAACAAAACTACAGGGCTTGTCAGTAAATAATTTAGTATTACAGGATCTTTCATAGTCTTGCCAATTTAGTGCTAATTTTATACAAAAAGAAATTAAATACTACATGAAAAGCTGTTTCATAATCAAAATTATAGTAATCATAAAAAGAATGATATAAATCTAAGACACACTCTTACTGATAAATGGTATATCCTAGACTGACAACTTCGCCATTTCTGATTTTCTCACATCCAGCTCCTCAGTCTATAGCCCCTATGCATCCTGCTGCTCTTAGGAATTCCAAGTAGGAAGCCCCTCACTGTCAATATTAATTGTATATTTCTTAAGAATCTGAAGTGGGGTTTCATTTACCAAAAACAATACATTTTTGAATATATTTATTTGCCTTGTGAAATGAACTGAATGTATTTCAACTAGAAATAAGACTATTAGACTTCCTACTTTGATTCCACACATTCCCTTATCTCTTTGAGAACCTCCAAATAACATTGATAGCCCTGTCTGTCCATGACTAACGCTGCCACTGACCAGTCATTCATCTGCTGAGGGTTGTAGTTTTCTATATTGAATAAAGTTTACAAACACAGGCTTTCTAATCCATTATTCTACCAAATAGTTTACCAGATAGATAAAATCAAAAGACACTTGTAAAATCCTTTTCAGGAAGCCAGTCTACATTGACTGTTTTGTGACAAAAAGTGATCAATCAATACCTTGAAACATGGGATTTGATTATTCTCAAACACAAAAGTAAACCAGTATAACACATTTAGTAAAATTTGTACAGTACACTACATTATCTATGCTCTGATTTATACATAACCCTGACACAAAAGGAGGAAAAAGGAGCAAAAAATTTAATTTGGGATCAGTTGGATCACTAGCACATTGCAAAAATAAAGATTCAGAACTTGTCCTTAGGGGACATTTGGAACATTAACTGCAATGTGAATCAGGTCTTTCTTTGAAGAGAAGTCAAGTATGTTTTTCCTATATTTATTTATTATATGCAATTTATATTATTTTCCTCATTTAAAAGAAAAATCTTTTTCTCCAAGTACCTTAGTGACAAGAAATTCATATCATGTGCCTCTAGCACATGATATTTATGTGTAGCAAGGGTCTCCAGATACCATTTCCAAACCTCCCCTTGATAAAAAAAAATACTGAGTACACTCACAGAACTACACTGAGTAGTTCTGTGCTATACGTATTTAATAATGGTATGTCAGTCAAAACCACAAATGAAACACAGGCCCAGAAATGTTTTGCTTTGGGAAATTTCTTCCAGTTCTAATTCGCCACTAAAATTATTACTGGATGTTTTAATAATCAAGATATACACCTTATTGAGCAGATTAATTATATAAAAAAAAGAATATCTTGTATATTTTGTTATTTATTTTATAAATTACAAAGGATTGTATCAAAGTACCAAGGTACCAAAGTATTGTAGATTTCTCTTCTTAAATGGAGGACAGAATTTTTCCTGTGAACATAACATAGAAAATCAACAATAGCTTCATCACTTCTCAGAGTCTCTGAGCTGGATCTTAGAAGCCTTCATCCTCTTCCTTTGAGGTCATCACTGAACAGTCCTGAATTTCTGCTTCTCTGAGTCCTCTGATTTCCCCCACAAATATATTGACCTCTCTTCTCAAAATATTGTCTTTCAAAGCTCCCAGACCACAGAGTTTCAATACCCCAGGAGGTTTTTGTGTTGCTGTTTTAGTGGTTCTGTGCTATGTTAGGATGGGTTGTTTGTTATTGGGGTTTTGAGGTGCTTTTTTTGGTTGTTTTGGGTTTTGTTTGTGTTGTTTGTTTGTTTTTTTTGTTTTTTTTTTAATTAGCCCCCTTGTTTTCTCACCTTTATCTAAAAGAAGATTTCATTTGCATTTGCTTTTTATATGGCTTAGAGTATTTTTAGTACTATATCATCACGGACAAAAGGGGCTAACATAGACCTGAGGAGGAATTTTTTTGTGCAGTTCAAATGAATTACTTCTTGCTTCACCCACCATGTAAACAAATAACAGATTACACCCTCCTTCTTATTCCAGTTTTGTAGGTTATGTTCTGAACTGTTTCTTTGGCTCTCTTCAGCTGGGCTAGCAATCACTCAAGCAATGAGCTCATAGGCATTAATGGCTGAAAGCCTAATTCTTGCAGTTTACCCTTGCACCTTCCAAACTACAGCTTTGTTCATATGTCTGATTGGATGCTTGCTTTTTGGTAACAGCATGTGTGCTTTTTACTCAGTCTGTGATCCGTATTATTTACTTTTTCTGCTGACCTTGCACATGCCCAAAGGTTTTCAATCTTCTATTTAGCAGCTGATTGTTTTCACCTAGATTTTTCCATGTAAAGCAGTTTTAAAAAAAAGTTTCAGACATTGTCAGAGAAAGCCTACTCTCTAAATCCAAGTATTTTCCAGAAGACCGGAAATTGCTGGTTTTTTTACGATTCCTAAAATTCAATCCATCATTGATAAGTAAGTATAAATTACTTGATTTATTGACCAAAAAAAAAAAAAAGATAAAGTTTTAAGGAACCCTTGATATAGATGGCTCGTCCAACCAGACTGAACAGACACAATGCCAATCTGAGTCCCAGTTTCTTAACAGGGACCTGGTCTTGGTCACTACAGGTGTCCACTCCTTGATCAAGAAAATATCATGTGACAGTGACATCCACCTTGCTTTACATTAAGCCACTTTCAGCAGTAATAGCAGTGTCAGTTGTTACAGAATTTTTAGTGCCCAGACAGTTATTCTCTGCCTCCCCTGTCATAAAAGCACAGCTCGAATGAAACATCCCTTGGATCTGTTCTGGCTTAGAGATTGCCTTTAGGACTAAATTGTGTTGATGAACTAGATTTTAATCTTAATTGTAGTCCTCAAACTCAAAACTACCTCATGAGATTTCAGGGATGTCAGCATTCACAGCAGCAGCAACATAGAAACCAAATCACTCCTCCCCTCCCCCAGGTGCAATCTGGCTATGGCACTCTCAATTCTATTATCACTTCTGTTAGTGCCAAAAAAATGCCATAAAGTCTTTAAAAAAAATCACGGCCATTAATTCTCAGATACTTCCAGATGGAGTTTTGGCTCAACATCTGAAATATTTATTAACTGACCAAAAATATTATCCTGTAAGACAAATATTTTTATTTTTCAATTATAAAATCAAGTATTGAAGAAGTTTGGTTTTAATGCTATGTGCTGTCACAGGTTAATGGAGTAGACAACATTTGAAATCAATCAACCTTACTGTGAAAATATATTCATTAGTACTGGTAAAGAAAGAACATCATCTTTAATTCAGAAGTCAATTTGAGATTAAATAGGCATAGTAGTTAGATAAAACACTTTAGGCCTTAGAGGACACTGTTTAGTGGTAGGGGTGGTAAAGACTGAATTTTTATAGCAATGGAACATTCCCTATAGTTTCTGGGTTTGTGGCATAGCAAAAGTAAAAATGATCCAATCAGTTTTGACAGGGTGCTTGCTACACATGCTCAAACTCCACTTTACTGATCCTGATCTTCGGGTTGACCGAATATCAGCCACCCTGTGAACTGGAGAAGGCAATTCTGTTGACTTTTTTCTCAGAAAACAGACTGCCTGCTGAAAACTCCAGAGATACCCTATTCTATTATCAAACAAGTTCAACCATGCTTGCAATGAATGAAATTAGAGTAAGCAAAGGCACAGAAAGTGTCGAGGCCGAACTGGACAAACAGGCAGCTACTCCACGATCCCAAAGAATCCACAACCACCTGAGCTGGATTTCTGTTTTTAGTGCAGAAAGGTCATAACCAGCTTTGCAGTTCTCATATGGAAAGATGGTGAGTAAGGAAAGGAACTGTTCAGCAAAACCTACTAGAAAGAGTGCTCACATGGCCCTGCCAGGTCACTTTGATTCACAATCACACCACTCTCATTTCTCAGAAAGAAGGAATTTTTTCTCAGAGAAATGCAACAAGAAAGGAGGCTTCTTACTGGTTACGAACTATTAAACCATAAAAATTTATAAACTATAAGACTCTAACAAGCCCTTTTGGCAAAGCAGCATCCTCTCTACTTCACAAGTGACAACTCATCTGAAGAGGAAATCCAAGAGAAATCTATCAACCCATAGATTAATCTCTGTGACCTTGTAGCACATTCCTAATAATTCTTCCAAAAACTGATGCTGCTTATCCCTGATTAACCACATTTGTCATAAATGGAGATAAAATAAGGGTGAATGCTTGCCTTTCTGTTGACTTTGAGGAAATCCCAGGAAGTCAGAATAAATTTCTTTTAGGATGTGAAAATGCTGATAAAATACATACTTTATTCAAGAAACACTTTTTAAGGGATATTAAACCAGCAAGCCACACTTTAATCCTTTAAAAGACAATAAATAGCCCAATTGAGTAAAAGGGGGAAAAAACCCCAGTTTTAATTACTCAGACAAGACATGACAAACATGACTAGAAATGAAAACATCCTTAATTGAAACCTTTTTTCCAAAGTAACTTTAGTGGTGGATTTTTTAAAGAAGAAGCTCTATTGAACATCTCTTAAATAGATGCCAAGAAAATCATTCTGGGAAAGAATTTTAAATTCTGCAAGTGATCCTGTAATGGCATTAGATTATCCTTCCCTTTATGCTTAATAATCTGTAAGGCAGTGGATAATTTACACCAGTGAAACCTCAACTTGCCATAATTTCATTTGTAGTCCTTAGTGAGACAATTACACAAATCCTTTCTTATTTTTTTTAACTGACTGTCTTTAATGCATATTGATCTGATGGTATACAGACTATAAATCCGTCTCTCTTGTGTGGAGAGAGAATGAAACAAAGTTTACAATTGACAAGACAAACTTGAGTAGTTTAACCTAATCAATCTATCTAATCAAATGTCACTCACACTTACTGTCACTGTTGAAGTATCTCCTGCATTTAACTCATGAGCAGTATTAACAGACACCCCAAAATCTCTGAGGATAAAGGTAGGCCTCAGGTTCAAACTAAAAATCCACAGGATATGCAACAACATAAATGTAAGTGTATAATCAAAGAAATATTATCTCCCTGTTTCTTATGCCCCTATGAGGAAAAGCCTTTTAGATAATACAAATTAAATTAAAATGAACAAGTACTATACAAGTTTGTGCATAACGGGATTAATAAACTTAATGCCTCTTTCTGGATACAAGCTGATTAAGACTAAGGATAATTATTCCTTCATTAATAGTTGGCAACTTGTAGGAATACACTGTATTTTGCTTAGATTTCATCCTATTACTCTACCTACAATAGGCTGCAATTAACTGTCAATGTCAGACTTGTGATCAAGGAATGAATGGGCAGGGAAAGTCAATTGCATTTTGTCAAAATATTAAGCTTGGGATAAAAAACTGTGAAGATACATGTGCTACTTAATATGTTTGTCCTGTTATTTTTAGAACATTTTTTAGGAACCGATACTTTTCATGTGCATTTAGAAAAACCTATTTGAAAGGAAATTGTCTCTACATTTTCTTTATGTCTCTGCTAAGATAGATCACAAGCAGAAAGAGTGTATTCAGTAAGTATGTGAGTCAGTTTTGAACTAAATTACTCACAAATAATTCTTGACATTATTCAAGTAGTGTTAAGTCTGAGTAATGACAGAGACCGGAAAGGGCCTTGTTTTTAGCTGTCATGATCCATTAATACAGCATGTGTCTTTCCAAGATGTTTAAGATTATGAACATCTCATCTACAGCAGCTGCACTGGGCTTGGTTCGAGCCATTAGATATTTCCTGGATGTGTGTTAACACAGCCAAAAACCGTTTCAGGTTCTCTCCAAAAAGTTTAAGTAATCTGAAAATATTTGAGCTGTTTGAATAAAAGAGGGGCTTAGATTAGCTTTCAGGAAAAGTCGACAGCTTCAAAGCAAATGTTAGCTAAAATACCTTAAAAATCAGATCCACATATAGCAAAACAATCAATGATTAAGAATTCTTTAATTTCATTAGAGACTACATTTTCTCCAGCATGTTCAGAGTTTCAGGAGCAGCTCCTAGCACTCAAGTGTTTTTATTAGTAGATTTTGTCCCAAGGCATCTCTGAACTTGTGGTCTCATCTTACTGTTCATCCATTCCTCTAAGTGCCTTAATGTTCCCAACCTCTTTCACTATAAATAAAAAATCATATATTAAAAAGCATTGTACCTCCATAAACATGGGCCATGATCTCCAGCAGCCTCAATAGGTACTGCTTTATTTATAGGTGTCATGTCTCCCCATCAGAGAAGACAGGTCAAATCACAGGACCCAGTTCTGTCTTCAAATCTGTAATCTGTCACTGAAATCAGCTTTAAGCATTTTGCTAAGAGGAATTCAAGGCATTGCACACCTTGTAATAATTACAGAATGACTCTACCAAATCATGAAATAGCAAAATCTTAAAATAAACAACTAAACCACCATAAGTAATAATATCAGCTCAGCTGCAGATATTTTTCTCCCCCATCTGGTGCTAGAGGAAGCAGGTTTCCTTTTCATGCTGAGTATATAGAGTTTTGACTCATATTACCAGGAAGGCTGAAAGGAGAGGCCTCCCCTGAGCTTCTGAACTCATCTGGTATCTGCTCACACAAAGACATCAATGTTCTGAGAGAAATTAGCCCCTGGAATGTTTTTGTTTTCAAAACTGTGTTCTGAAAAGGCAGTATTTGCCACACATCTGGAAAAAGTGTTCATAGGTTAAGGATGAAAATGGGAAAGTCTTGAGAAAATAAAACATGAAAAGGGGCAGACTGGGTGGGAAAACTGCTGCAGACTAAGTGAGAGGATGAAAGGGACCTATCCTCTGTCTTGCAGAGAAGCTTACAAAGATAGCATTTTCTTCTGGGGTTTAGAGATGCTTCACTTGACACACTTCACTCCCCAGCAGAGTGGGAGGACAGCTAACTTGAGATTTTATAGAAAAGTGAAATCTTTGAGATATAAATACATAGAAAGGATCACAGAAATTTTGCATAGGGTTGGTTGGGTGTTTTGAGGTTTTTTTAAGACATCCTATTTTGCTAGAGAAATGCCTTACTACATTCTGATTGTAGGACATAATGGGTGGGAGAAACGAAAGAAGATACAGAGACCTTAAGTGCCATTTCCTTCTGGCCTGCTTTTTTGTCTGTGGCCTTCCTAGCTGTATTTAGTAGCACAGTGTAGGTATAAACAAATAATATGTGAGGTGCACTGTAGTACATAATATTCCCATAAACAGCAATGCACTGCCTGCTGCAGCATTTTCTCCTGCCTAGCACCAGACCTCAAGCCTGTACCTGAAGATCAGCTGATAGTTATGAATGCCTCTACAGTTCTTGCAGTCCTTCCAAACAGTCAAATGCACTTTGCTAAGGGTGAAGCTGAAGTTATTTTCTAATAAGCAAAATATTGTC
The DNA here is from genome assembly GCF_017590055.1 of Onychostruthus taczanowskii. Taxonomy (NCBI): domain Eukaryota; kingdom Metazoa; phylum Chordata; class Aves; order Passeriformes; family Passeridae; genus Onychostruthus; species Onychostruthus taczanowskii. The sequence continues at coordinate 22,439,140 of NW_024496525.1, forward strand.
ATTGCTAGAAGAATCATCTGACTTAGATTTCCAACATGGTCTTCACAATTGATTTCATATGATCTGACCATTCCCATCTGTAAAGACCTACACAGATCTTTCTGTTATTTCTGTGCATACAGAAAAAAAGACTAGGCAGTCATCCAGCATTTGTATAAATATGATCTGTAATGAAGTGGAAGGGAAGAAACATGCTAATTCTATATAAATACAAAAACAATAAGATGTCTGTGGAAGCATTAATTAATAACCAGTAAGCTCAAGGATATTTACTAGCTTGCAGATATTACTGTGATGCAAGAAAAAAAAAAAAGTCATCCATGAACAGGACTGAGAACAAAAAGGTCAGAAAACAATCTCCTTCCATCACAATTATGCCAGACAAGTTATCAATGTATGAAAAGTATTCCAAATGCAATGGTAAGTTTCAAGAACAGGTCTATCCATTCTGTGAAATTATAAATTTTACAATCAGGAAAATCATTTAAAGCAATATATCAATATAATGTAATGTGCACAGAGAGAGAGGAAAAAAACCAATGAAAGTGAAATCACAGTCTATTGAAAACTCTAATAAAGATTAGCAGTTGACCTACAAGTCAAAAACTCTTGACAACAGATTTTAAGGCCAGAGGTGAGTATTAGATTGTCCACATGCTATAATCTAAGGATTTTAGCTACTTATCATTTGCAGAGAGCCTATGTCAATTATATAGTCTCAGTAAAATATGCACTTGATTTGAAAGCAGCAAGATACAATCTACCACTTTTCTAAACAATTTGTTCTCTTAGTATGTTTGAAAACGCTGATCAGGATTGACTGACAAGATCTTGGATTTCAGTCTACCATTTCAGAGTGTCAGTCAGACTATCTCTCCATAGTGATCAATAAATATATAGAAGCTCATCTCTATCTCATACCTAAAGCACCATTTTTTGTTTTCTCTTAAGCTTAAAGTTTTGTATTGTTCATCTTCTCTCTGCTGAAGACACAAGGTCTACATCTCTTAGAGGAATTAAAAGAAAAACACAGACTTAGCCCTTTAAAAAAGAAAAGCTCAAATGAAAATAGTCCTGGAGATCATCTCCCTAATGCCTAAATTATTTGAACAGCTGTATATCAAAGCTAACAGAATTGTCTCCTTTAGTAAGCTGTGAAATATTTTAGGTAAAAGTCCAAAAATGTCATAACATTTTATATTTAGTCTATACAAGTGCTGATTCAATGGCATGTATGGGGAAAATATTTCTTAATGTCTCTCTGTAACAACTGCAAGCGCAGCAGCTTTTCCTTTACTTGGATTTTTTTGACAATTAATTCCCAGTGAGAATAGTTTAACTGGTGATAACATCAATGGGAATGGCATTGTTGTCGAGGGATCAGGAGCTTACAGTCTCATTTTATGTCTTACGGGGTATGAGCAGTCTCAGGTTACAGTTTAGCTGTAGTTATGGACTGTATAGCTTCAGTTTTTTAAGCATAAGTTCAGGCCATCATTAATTTTTCCAGCACCATCATTGTTACATGGGATTCTTGAACTACCATGCAGAACATGAGATAGTTCCCCACACTGTGATGATAAACATTATCACAGGTGAAAAGATTTAAGACATTTCAGGTATGTTTTGGGTTTGATGTGTTTTCCTCTTCTAACACTCCATTAGCCCAGATCAAATTAGAAATACTGGCCATAACCCATATTTGAAATCAAAGAAACAAATACAATGATTATACCTTTTAAAGGAGGGAACTCGGGCTAGTACTGTGTTCTCCTCTTCATGAGAAACAGCCGAATGATTCCAGACCCCCAGCAATGGATTTGTAAGAAAGATTGATTGCCAGGGAGACATGGTAAAGGTGCCTGGCACCTTGCATGAGGTGGCAGGCACCTTTGCCACCTCTTTATAACTAGTTTCTTGATTGGTACTGAAGCAGAAAAAAAGCAAAAAAAATATTTGTCATCTTTACTTTAGGATTTTGACATACCCAAATAAAGAATTAACTTCTGTTGTAGTCATTCTTTGAATAGCAAGAAAATTTCTGCCAGTTTCTCACTTGCACGGTTAAAACCAGTAACACTCTGGCATTAAAGAATCAAAGAATCACTGAATATTCTGAGCTGGGAAAGGACTCACAAGGATCAGTGAAGCCCAATTCCTGCATGGGAGTCCAAAGAATCATGCCATGTGACTGAGAACATTGTCCAAATGCTTTTTAAGCTTTGTCAGTCTTGGTGACTACACCACTTTTCTGGGAAACCTGTTCCAATGCCCAGCCACCATCTGGGTGAAGATATCTTTTGGATATCTTCTGGGTAAAGATGCCTTTTCCTGATATCCAAACAAAACCTTCCTCCAACACAAGTTCAGCCCATTCCCTCACATCCTGTCACTGGTCACCAAGGAGAGAAGATCAGTGCCAGCCCCTTCTCTTCCCCTCACCAGGAAGTTGTAACTGCAGTGGGGTCTCCTCTTCTCCAGGCTGAACAGACCAAGTAACCTCAGCTGCTCCTTGTGAGGCTTCCCCTCCGAAGCCTTCCTCATCATTCTCCTCTGAGTGCTCTCTAACAGTTCAGTGTCTTTCTTATATTGTGGTGCCCAAAACTGCCCCCAGGACTCAAGGTGAGGCTGCCCCAGTGCAGAGCAGAGGGGGACAATCCCCTTCCTTTCCTGGCTGGCGGTGCTGTGCATGGTGCCCCCCAGGACACTCTTGGCCCTCCTGGCTTCCAGGACACTGCAGACTCATGTTCAATTTTCCATTGACCAGGTCCCCCAGGTCCCTTTCTGCAGTGCTGCTCTCCAGCCTCTCCCTCCCAGCCTGTCCTACATCCAGGGTGCTCCATTTCAGGTGCAGAATCTGTCACTTGTCTCTGTTAAGCTTCATACAATTTGCAATTTCCCAGACCTCTAATTTGCTGAAATCTCTTTGCAGGCCCTCTCTTTAAGAAAGTCAGCAGCTCCTCCTAATTTTATATCATCTACAAAATTGCTTAGTATCCCTTTGTGTCCTGCATCCAATTAGTTAATGAAGATATTGAAGAGAGATGGGGCTAAGATAGGGGCCTGCAGAACCCCACTAGTGCCTGGATGGCAGCAGCACCCCTTCAGTGCGACCCTTTGCACCCGACCCATGAGCCACTTGCTCACCCATCGCGTGATGTTTTTGGGCAGCTGAAGCTGGACATTTTTTTCCAGGAGGATATAAAGAGAAACAATATCAAAAGCTTTGCTGAAATTCAAGAGTGCATCCACTGGCTTCCCTTGATCAGCTAGGTGGGTTACCTTGTCATAAAAGGAAATCAGGTTTGATAAGCAGGACTTTCCCCTCATGAAGCCATGCTGACTAATGACTGTGTTGTCCTTCAGGCATTTTTCAATAGCCCCCAGAATAATCTCCTCCATAACTTTACCAGGCACTGAGGTGAGACTAGCAGGCCTGTAAAAATTAAACCCATCTGAGTTTTTCCTCTGCTGTACACTATGACTCAGAAGTCAACCCTCAAAATATTGCATGGAATCAGAGACAAGATTTAGGCTGCAGTTTAAAGGAAATGTAAATATAATTCTTCATTATCTTTATTCACACAAAATTATCTGTTTATAATGAGATAACAAAAATAGGGACGGAACAATGAAGAAAAAGTAACAAGATAGAAATATTCTTTCAATTTCTAAGGAAGTTCCCTTCCCTTCCCTTCCCTTCCCTTCCCTTCCCTTCCCTCTTTTAGGACATGACAGAATTCTCAGACTTCTCCTGTACATGAATTTCCCTCCTAAAAAAGCTGCAATTCATAAAATTTTGTATGACTCCAGAAATTGTTAGGACAAACAGCAGATGTCATAAAATCTTGAGAGTATGTCAGTAGATTCATGAGAATCCAAGTAGCTATAGGGAAGGATCTTCTTGCCTAAAGAGAAGATGATATAAGGAGTTGTGCGACATGATGTCCAGCATGTTGGTGGGCAGCTAGACTTCAAAGGGAGGAAGCTTGAATCAAATAAGGCAAAGACACACCTGCTTCTTAAATGAACTGACAAAAATGCGTCTTGCCTTGAAGATCACCTTAAACAGTTTTCCTAATTTTTTTAATATACTGCATTCATACCACTTTCATGTTACTTTTATGAAACACAAGTGATAAACTTGTTTTATTGCTCTTCAGAGATACTTTTGTGTAGAATTAATTTGGTACCACACTTTGTTCTAATTAGCCTGGAAATCCGCATCATAGTTAATTACACTGTACACCATTTGAGAGCCTGGAAATAATTAAATATGTTTTCATTACTCAACTGGCCTGGAAAAAGTATATACATTTCAAGCACTAGTCCTGAAATGCACTTTCAGATGCTGGCAGTCATCACAACTTTCAAAAAAGCCTGAATATGTTGTCGGAAATACACAGCAACAGTCAGAACAACGAGCCATATGAAGTAATGTAAAATTTACTCTTTACTTAAAGAAACCATATATTCCTGTGGAACATCAAACAAAGAAAAAACCCAAGAGACTGTGTGAAAAATATAAATTTAATAGCTATGAAGTATACTTAGCATAAACAACAGTATATAAGCAGTGAAGTTAATTGAAACTATAAATACAGAAAACTTTGAAAATCAAACCAGCCATTTTTTTTCAGATTCATCAAGTAATTACAATCCAACAGTTTCACTACAAAAAAAGTGCACTGTGATATCTGAACATCTTTGTTAAACAACTTCATTTCTGATAGTCCTGCCCTCAATGTCCTCTAACTCAGTTATTTTCACCAAAGGCCTGTGTCTACAAAGGATTAGTGACTAAACAATGGGCACACAGGTTCCCTTGCAGGGAGCGTTCAGACAGCCAGAGCCCTCACAGCAGCACATTAAAAGGCAGTCATGGGGGCTGGAACCACTCAGTGTTCCCCAGCTCAGCAATCACTGGATAATAATTAGCCAAGAGGGAGACTCTGTGGTCAGGAACATGCCAGAAATGTCACTCACACCTACGTCCCAGTGGCATGTACCTGCCATATCTCACCTCCAGCCCTGAGCATCCTCCTGAGGGGAAAATCAGTTTGCTGCTTTCTCTGAATCATGGAAAGGGTAAGGTTGGGAGGGACCACGGTGGGGTCACCTGGTCCAACCACACTTTCTTTACACTGAGGTGGGCAGATTTCTTGTTTTACTTTAAAAATAACCCACAGAACCAGGTCATCACTATGGAAGTGTAAGATTTTCAGTTTGGACAGCTAGGTCTGTCCTGAATTGCCTGTATACCTACAACATCCTCAGTTGGTCTGTTCACCTCTACTGTAGGTACACCAAGCATTGGACACTTTGAGAGAGCCTCTTGCAGAATTATCACTCTTTTATGTGAAATCTGAATTTAATAACAAAGAGCTTTTAGCAAATCAACCCTTAGAGCTGTGGAGGTGCTGATAGTTCCATTTTGGGAAAAAAATTCAATGTATAACAGATCTTCCAGACTCCACACCCTCCAGGAAGGTAAGTTTTAACAAGGGTGACATAAGGGAAGGAAAATTCCTGTGGTTGGTTAAACTTTTAAAGTGTTGTAATTTACAGAGTGCGGCAAAAAGCCCACAACAGAAATTGGAAACATAAGTAGTACAATCAACAGCAAAACTTAATTGTTATGAAAATGGTAAAATGAGATTTTTTTGCATTTTGATGATGTTTTTTTCCCCCTCAAAATGAAATTTTGCAAATTGCATTCCATATATAAGAAATGTAGTTTTGGAAGAATCATTAATTTCAGCCAAATATGATCCCCTCAAGATTTCTTTGACCTGGACTATTTCTTAGCTCTTTCAAGAGAATCATTCTGAATAGACATAAAATTTACATTTAAGCCTGCATTTTGTCAGAGCATTTAGAAAGGTTTTCAGGCAAAACAGAGAACTAGAAGAAAAGCATCATATGGACTTCAAACTAGCTTTTAGAACCTATTCTCTCCAATGGTTTGGGAAACCAGGAGATATGCTTACTGTGAGCATTAGCAGGGAATAGTTTGCTTCAGCTTGCCTTTACAAATTAAGCAAATCAGATACAAAATTTGTTGCTCATAGATTTGCAAATTTGAAATAACCCATTCCTTTTTGAAGCGAAGTCAAATGAAATTTAACCACCTTATAAAATATTTTTGTATTTAAAAATGTTATTTGTATGATCTTTTTCTCATGACTTGACAGCTATATTAAACAAAGAGAAACTTAAACCTGAAACAAATATTCCTTCATTGTTGTAATTTAAACTTCAACCAGTAACAGATTCAAATGTCAGCAATGAAATGTATTCAACCTAAAACAATATCAAGATTAGAAGAGCCATGTTTTTCTGTTCATTATGTTAATTAAAATTTCTAAACATGATTGTTTCAAATTATTGACTTACACAAATTAAACATGTTTTTACTTAATTGAAGCCATCCATGAGCCACCAAACTCTTTTTTGAAACTATGCAAAGAGGCAAAAAAGTTTTCAGTAAATTTTTGTTTCTATTTTACAGCAATGAGAGTGAAGCTGTGTAAAAGCCTCCTAAACCAAGCCAAGCAAGTTTTGGTTAGGAGGTGAAAGCAAAGTAGTGATGCCTTAAGGATGATACCTTTAGCTGTAAATATTTTGTTTACTTCTGCAGTTGAAGTGCAAATCTGTGGTGGATAGGTGCATAATACCCAGAATCTGACTGAAAAGCCCACTGAATTCATTAACATTCTTTTCATCTTTTCATTGACCTCAAAGGGTCAATGCAGTCTGATGGCCTAACCTGTTGATATGCAACTGTGTTTACTTTCACATGCCCATTTATAGCTATGGGAACATGCAACAGATTGTACAGAAGCTGCTTTACTTTTAAATGGAATATGTAGCAGCTCATTTATATGCACTGGATATATAATGGCTGTTGCTTCTCTGCCCATTGATATACAGCAGAACTTATAGAAAAAAATAAAGATGATAGTATCATTATTGTAGATTTTCTTTCTCTATGACGATGGTAAGATTTATGATAGTGAAACCATAAATGTGGTATTCGGTGATTTCTTGTTAAAACTATAACTTAACTTGACAGCAATGCTAGATGAGCTAGGTATAATAAAAATCACCCCACTGCATTTGTTTCTATCATATTATTTTTTAAAAAGCCTCCATGTGACAAGGAAAATAAAAGGCTATCAGATTCTAATTTCTGCTGCACTGAAGGCACTTAAAAAAACTTGCAACTTCCTGACCTAGTCCAGCAATGTCAATCACAGCTGATTTGCAATTTTACTGAATGTCCACATTTCCCTTAGTGAAAGGAAAATGAAGGCAAACTGAACATCATATGAATACATTCTAGTCCAGCATCTCTATGCAAAGTTGAAAACTTCAGGAAGGAGAGGTTCATACTTTGACCTCAGGCTGCAGGACAGAATTTTTTACCCAGCTTGGAGTCCGCAGAGAGTCCATGATACAAAGGAAATTTCTGACACAAAGTTCTAGGTAAACAACAAAACTTTAACACTTCAACAACCTTAAAAGAGTATTTTTCAACCCTTATTTTACTCTTGAATGTAAATAACAAGCACAGAAAATTCCATCTCTTTTTTTTCTCTATGTGAGGATTAGGCTAACAGACTTTTCACTGTTTGCTGGGAGACTGAATAGAGTGTTATTGATTTCAAGCAGTTTGGAGGATAAGAGGCTGCTGAACTGAAGCCTCTGCAACAGCAGAAGGTGGTGTTGGTGTTGTGACAAGTAATACAGTAGCAGCAATTTAATGGAGCATTTCCTTCTGTACATTAGTTAAAAATTAATTTAGAACCTGGGAGCCTGATTCTAATTTCAAGAAAATCAATGTTTAAACACCCACTGAATTGTACAAGTTAGAGATAAACTTCCAAATTATTGACTACTGCTGCTTATGTCATCTGTTTGCAGTTCAGGTGTCTGGTTTCTTAAGGGATTTTAGCAAGATTCAAAGTCTTTCCTTATCTCAAACACTGAGCAAACTCAGACAGACTCAGACATAATCTGTACCACAGAAGGACCAGTCTGACAAGCCAAGGCGATGCATCACTCCCATGACATTCTGGATTTTAGAACACACGGAATTACACTAAATAGCTGACGCTTCACCTTTGCTCTCTCAGCTGTTCAGAGCAAGCAGATCCAGTTCCAACTGTGCTAGATCATCACTGCTTCTCCATACTATTAACAGAAGGATATCTTACCTAGACAAATAGCCATGGCTCCAGCTTCTCAGTCGTCTCTCAGTCTGCTGGTCTTTCAGGACCTCCTTATTTCAGCAGCATGATCACAGACATGATTGCTTAAGGCTAGGAAAAATCAAGTTTCTACAGGAAGAGGAAATATTTGTTATTGAAATGAACGATAGTCCAGATTTCTGAGACAGAAAGGAAAAGGCTTCTTTTTTAAGAAAAAAGAAAAAAGCCCCAGTTTCTGTGTAACACTTGCCTGCTTTTTCCAACTGCAGTTGGTTTAGCTTCAGAGAGTTTAACAAAATTGTTTCTGCTTAAGGGTGGGTGGTCACACCTATGTAACATCCAGATTTTTCAAAACAATAGTGTTAATATTACTATAAATATGAAGTATTGTAGCTAGGACTTTCTAGATGTAATGTGAAATCAAATTTGCAGAATAAGAACACCATCTTTAGAAGCAATAAAGTCCATTTTGTTCTCACATGCTGAAAATTTGTGCTTTAAATTTTTTTTCTTATTCAATTCCTTTTGGTGTGATATTAGGATTAGGTGTGTCCCAGTTTAATAGATCAGGGTAGTTCTGTATCAATCACCAGAAAAGGCAGGCTTACCCTTACTAAGAATTTGAAGAAGATTAGCTAATTAGCTGCAAAGAGTGAGCAGAAGAGATAATTTCAGAGACAACCATAACAAAAATTCACTCACTTTGTTTTATTAAGATATACAACTTGTAAATTGTTCTTTTAGATGACTGGATCATGAAAATTAGGTAAACTGACTGAGGCAAGGAGAACAACAAAATAATCCTGAAGTAAAATGTCACAAAAACAATTGGAAGGGATTCTCTAATTTTTTCAGTGGAGTTGGTCCATAACTCATTATAAAATTTTAAACACTGTCTAATATAAAATAAGCCTAACTTTTGTATTATATTTTTTCTGCCTGTTTTACTACTTCACCTGCTATATTTTTTGTGTAATTATATGTTTAAATATCCTCACCAGCAGTATGTTTTCACCTGTAATGACTACAAATAGATATGAATAGATGTGGGAAGAAAATGAGATTTTATGTTTTGTAAATAGGTAGTTTGCTTTTTTACTGTTTCTTTTTAAACTTAATTCACTGAAACCTGGCCAACATTTTTTTTTCTGACAATCAAAATATTTAGTTTTGCTAAATTTTGGATGTTTGTTCAGGTTTTTTGAACTCCAGAAAGAAGGTAATTTTTTGGGGGTAGAACAAAACTTATGTGTAGTTTTGCTTTCAGGATTGATGAAGGGAAATGCAAGAAGAGTACTTAATCTACTGAGCATAGAAACACAGCAAAATATATTAAAGACCTACTCTCCTAGTACAATTTAACAGCTTCCTCTGATCTGAAGCTCAAGGTCTTCCTGAGTAACAGGTTTTAACTTATATTTATTAGCCTTTCAAAGATTATTCTTAATGAGTTTTAAAATTTATGTAAATTTTTGGCATGGGCAAATACTTTAGCAACAAGTTACACAGATTAATACTTTTTATTTTTTTTTAATGTAGGAAAAACCCAAAACATGTTGTTTGGTTTGAGCCTACTATATGAAAACATAATTTGATTTCCATTGCTTCCTGTATTTAGAGAAGCAGTGAATAGTCATGGCATATAAACACGTGTTCCCCAGGCAAATAATGCTGCTTCAGATCTCTGTAATTTTCCCCTTGTTTGTATTTTTCTGTCTTGTATAATCTTAATCTATTTGTATGTACTTAATATAGAAATAATTTGTTTCCCTAAACAGCCTTCTCTCCTTTCAATGCACTTTGTCTTTTTACAATATCCTATTTTAAGTTAAAATCATCAGAAATTAATTAAATATTGAATCTATGGGCATTTAAACTACATGGCAATATGGTAATACAATTATATTTTCCTTTTCATACTCAGTCCCTCTCCTAATACTTCCTAGCACTCAAATGATTTTCATACATTTTTGGTGTTTTTTTAAATATCAGAACATAACAAGATTAAATATGTCAAGACTTAGAAAATACCTCCTTTACTTTCTAGGGAGGAGATGAGGGGAAAAAAGTTTAACATAAAATATTTAAAATTTAAATCTACAAGACCTCAAAGTAAAAACCCCCCCAATTTTGTCAAATTAGAATCTTGCTATAAACTGAGTGACCTAAATAAATGCAAACAATAAATAAGTACTATATTTAGTTAATTTATTGAAAAGAGTTGAAAAACAATTGTCTAAAATGCCCTGTGCAGAATCCCTTCCTCACACTGGTGTTTTCAGGCTCACTTTTTCCTATCAATATCATATTTGGATATATTTTTCAGCAACTGTGAAGTGTTTCATTTTTTTTTTTTTTTTGCCTTAATATAAGAAAGTGTTCCGTTCTCATAGAAAATTACTGTAAACAATAAACAAGAAAAAAAGCCTTTTGTGGACTCCAGTCTCCCATTTTGGAGAACGGAGCTAGATGAATTAGCTGGTGCCAGCATTCCTGTCTCTGATGGGAACAAACTATCTATCTCACCACCTGACTCTCCGGAGTGCTCCTGTTCTGCCCTTCCCCACCATGGAATTTGCACCACCAGCCTATGCACAGGGGAGCTTCACCCAGGATATCAAAGCTGCTCACATCACCCCCACACACAGCCCAACCCTGCCTTCCTGGCCTCTCCACACCCAAAAGCAAGAGGGAAACATTGGCCTTCTTGACTAATCATAAATATGACTCCTCTTTTTGAAATAACTGATGCTTTTAAAAGGATTTTTTTTTTTCCTTCAAAGTCTCACTCTGAACACTCTGACCTTGTGAATCCTATTTGCATGAGTGATAGTTGAAAAGAAATGCAAATAGCCTTTCCATTCTTATTTGAACCACACATTTAGATGAAAAGAATAAGAAGATTTTTCAATTAAAAATAGAGAGGAATTAGGTAGGTGACACTCAAGAGTTTTATCAGGTCTTCAGTGATCTGTAGAAAGTTAAATATTTGTTTTCCAAAGTAAATTCCACAGCACATTCATCACCAGTGTTCAGCTCTATGAGATAAAATTTAGCTGTGGGAGCATAAGGCAGAAGTCAGGGTTCTGGCATGCCATTGAAAAATACAGGTGCTGAATCTCTTTTTGACCTAGAATATGTCACTTAACTTTAAGTCCTTCACCTACCAGATTTAAATAGATAACAATTACTGTTACCTCTATCAAAAGGAGCTTGTGGAAGTCGTGTTTTACCTGGCTAATATGAGGGTGTGCAAAGGAAATGGAGATGTGCTATCGTTTTCTCTCAACCTCAGGATGTTTAGTCATGTATGGTGATGTGATATGACAGGGAGAGCAAATATGGTAAATGCTCATCTGCAATAGTTATTATGATTATTAGATTACTACCTCTGCAGCAGGTAAAGAGCACATTTTAATGCAAGCTGAAATGGGACTCACTGCAGTTTTGTTTTAACATAGTTGCACAAACTGAAATTGCTGGTAGATTCCAGCTGCTGAGGTGCTGACTGGGCGTGACAGCTGTTTCCCTGCTCCTTCCACATATCACAGCCAGCATGCACATGCCTTTTTCCAGTGAATGGGCCAGATACACCTACTTTGCTATCATCCCCTTGGAGAGGGTCTCTGCTGTTGCTGTCCACCTAAAGGAAGGACATAGTTGTTCACACACACACACACAAACACACACACACACACACACACAGCTGCTGAAAGACAGGGTGTGTTTGAGTTCTGGGGAGACTGAAGCAGATATTTCCCTTGCACAGTCAGGGTTACCCAGTAAAGATGTTTTACCTCCATGATCTTTCTGAGACAGAAATCTCCAAAATAGGCGAATCAAGGTCTTAATGGAACAAGCTGGTTTTAGTTTGTGTTTATCCTAAAGCCACAGCATGCTGTTGCAGCAGCATAAAAGACTATAAAATTCAAATAGGTTATATTTACAGCCACTGTAAGGCCTCTTTACAGTGTGTAAGTGATAGAAACAAGAAGCAAGTATACCTGCAAAGTACTTTGAAGGGAGCCTTCTTTTTTAAATTGGAAAGCATCATAATCTTTCAACTCACTGTCTCAAGAAGGTTTTTTTCAGACTTTTCTCCTTTTGTTGTGAGGAAAGGTTTGGCTGCAATCACTTTACACTTATGGCTGACAAGAATATATGGCACTGCCATCCATGACAGTATCCTTACTAACCTGATGAGCATGCTGGGGAGGCTTGCTCTCGCCAGATCTTTCACCACCCCAAGGGCTGTCAAGCCTGTTGTCACTCACATGTTTTGGAGTGTAGCAGATCCAGCATGGGGGCTGTGTATGTGGGAAGCTGAAAAGTCACAAGAAAAGGGCAAAAATTAGGAAAAGAAAGGCAAAAAATAAAATAAGTAGGTATTTCTTAATGGTAGTATAGAATAAACTATAAACAATGATCCACAGTGTGCTAAAACTCTCTGGTAAAGGAATTGTAAATGCTGTTGTAATGAACAGTTATGCTTCAAGCATATATGTAACTACCTTAGGCCAGATTTTACATTCTTTATGCAGTCATTAGTGCAAGTCTTGAAACTGATATTATTTTTTTTCCTTTACTTCAGATAAAGAATTGTGAATTTGGCCTTTTGTGTCTGTATGATTCATTCCAGCAGTGTCAAACTGAAATCTTTAATGGTTGGGTTTGATAACCTATTGTATACAAGTAATTTATCAAAAGTGTTATTAAATTAAAGGCTAGCTGATTACAAAAGATTTTTCTCTTTGATTTACCAAAAGTGACACAGTAACCAAACACACTTACTCTGTTGTGTGCAATTCATCTATATGACAATTTTATCTCGAAAAAAGGAACAGAAAAGGGATAAATAGGTCAGACACTCTGAGCTCTACTTTCCCATCAAAAGTTAAACTGAAGTGTTTCATATGGAATGAAGAAGTGTTCATGCAAATCTCTGCCATGACAGACCTTAATCTCTTCTCACCAAAATCACTACAAATTAGAGGGCAGCCCAGGAAAGCCAGTACTCCAGTATCAAAGAGTACAGAAGAAAGCCACTCCCAGAGTCCTAGTTATGTAAAAGCAGGGTGCTATTTAGAAGCCTCACCCTTAGAGGAAATCTGATATGTATAAATTAACTTTCTTAAGAGAAAAGAACCTTGATAACTCTGTCAAGGAGGGCTGTAGATCTGGATGTTGGAAATAGGAAGCAAGGGTGACTGAAACTCCACAGTGCAGTGGTTCACACTTCATGTTTAACCAAACCTATTTTAAGTTTCTTAAACAAGGATATGTAGCATTCAGAAGATTACATGCCCACAAATTGTTAGAAAGGCTACAGAAAAAATGTATAAAGAAGTAGCTGAAGTCTCTTAATTTACCAAGTCATTAAGGTACTAAGACTCTACTTACAGCCTCGATATTCAAGCTAAAAATCAGTCATGGATTCTCATTAATTACCACTGGAACTTGTTGTTGTTTCATGGGTCCAGAGCACCAAAGCACTGAGTGTTCCCTACCAGTGGCACGCCTATTTGACGCTTTGCAGGAGTTCTGCTCCCCGAGTCTTCATTTAAAAGATCTTGATACATATTTTACTCAAGCCTTGCAAGAGAAATCAAGGAAAAAAAGCAAAATAAAAATAAGTTAAATATGCAAACCCAGATTTTCTAAAATTATGTAAAGATTATATATACTAAGATAATTTTCCTTCAGAAGATATGAAAGCATGATCTTGCCCTTGTCGCCATTAAAGTCCATGGTCCACTGGACTAAAAATATGCCACAAAGTGCTTGTAACCTTTTTATTCTGTACCCCTGGTTTTATGCTGCAGTTGATTTCAGGCAAGTCAATCCTTATTTCTGAGCATGTTGAGTTAAGAATTAGGGCCACTGGTGGTAAAACCTGACAGGTTTTGTCCAGTATTTCACTAATGAGCTGTTCCAAGGGAGAGAACTTGAAGGGAAATTAAAGAGAAACTGACTTGAGACAACTACATACAGACAGTGAAACAAAAGCCCAGAGGTGTAAATCGGTTAAAATTTCTTGGCTTGGAGGAGACAGGATGCAGTATGAGATCACACAACCCTCTCTCTGAGCAACAGGTATCTTCCTAGGAAATCTGTGACCATGCAAAGATAGAACAGCAGCGAAAAAGCAGGTAACTTTCAGAAGTCATACTTTTTAATAACTATAAAGTCTTTCTCTACTGTACTTTTTTGAGCTATAACCCACCACTTTTTTCAATCCCAGTTACAAAATTGTAGTGTTACTAAATGTTGAGTTAATGCTGAGCTAATGTTGAATGCATGCTAGCACAGTTTATGAGGGTGATTCCTAGAAGACCTTCTAGGAGATAAGAGTAACCAGAGCTATTTAATAGGGAAATGAAGCAAGCAGGTGAAATAATTTATATAAATATGTTTTATATAATTGTCTCACTGCTGAGGTGCTTGATAAGTTGATATTTTCTGCCTGCCTCTCTTTATCTATGCCACTGTGTCAAAAGGAGCAACATTAGTGTCTAATAGTTATATCCTCAAAGGTACTAAGGCAATTTTCTTCTCTTTTGTACTTCAGAATATAGTCAGAGATATGTAGAGGGGCAGAGTGGCTGATTCCTGAGCTTTGTTTAAAAGTAATATTCAGATCCCATTTTTTTACACATGGGCACAAAATAGAAAATTTTCTCTAGAGAAAAGATAGTGCAGAAATGGTTCTTTGGATATTACTTATAGCTTAGGAGTTCAGCAGTGCTAGGAAGAACATTATCTCTGCAGGATCAGAAGTTCAGAGCAAAGTTCAAGAGACAGCTTTTGCTGGACAGAAATTTGGAGCTTATTTCATTCTTTCAGTACTTACTCACTGTCATGAGAACATGACATGAGAGCAAAGCCATTGCCTGGGTAAGGAATAGTGACTAGAATCCCTTTTTCCATCTATCTGTGGTGTCCCTTACAACTGATACCCTTTTTAATTGTCCCTAGACCCAGAAACTGGTGTTGCTGTGCTCACAATTAACGTGTAGAGATGCTAAGCATTGCTCAAAGACACAACAGCAAAATAAAACTTTGCATTCATTGCCACAGTTTGTTTAGGAAGAATACAAAGATACTGTAGTAAGAAAGCAGAAATAAAAATATGAGAAATACACTGGGCACAGAGATTATTAACCTTTCAGGAGTTTTATAAATATGTCAAGTCTTCAAAGTGGAGTTATGAGTTCTCTTTGGAAAAATTCTAATGAACAAATTTATAAATGTATTTCTAACTTCTTCCTGGAACTCATTAATTATTTCTCCATTTTTCACAGATGCAAACACTGGTGAAATGTCTAATGTAGTTTGGTCTATAAAACACCACTGGAAAAATCATTGTTGCAACAGTGTAATATCCTTTATTTTTCTTTCCTCCTTCTCCAAGTTAATTCTCATTAACTTCACCCCAAAGAGAGTTTCAGCGCTCCTGAAACTGCTGGGGCTGTTCCTGTCACAGCATATGCCTTGTGCTAGCTGTTGTCTGCTTTTGTCCTTGGTAAGAGAAATTTACACTTACCCTGTCATCTGTCTGAGGCAGCTGAAAAGATACCAAGAGACAAAAATCAGAGCTCAAATCCAAGTCAAGCCAAACTCCAAACTAATGATTATCCAAAGTGAACAAACAAGGAAAGATATCACCACTGGTACTCACATCATCCCATTTAATCTTATCCAAATAGTCAAGAAGGGAAAGAGAAAAGAAAATAAGGACCTCCTTATATTCTATTCTTTCTCCTCCTTAATCTGGAGGAGCAGGATGCGCCCTGAACACAGTGACAGCATACCGAATGGATGGCTTCCATGCAGTGCTGCCAGGGTGGGGTACCAGGCTACTTCAGCAGTCAGGCTGTACTCTGGGGCTTCTGAGGTTCTCAACCATGGCTTGAGATCTGATTTACCTGACTAGCCCACCAATTGTCTTTATGTGGAATTCTGAGGATACAAAGGTGATTTTTAATGGTGAAATGTAATGCATTTTATTTTATGTTTTGCAGATTGGTGTTACCTACTTTTTTCGCTTACTAACACACTGATTCCCGAGCATGCAAGCTACTAGATTCATTTAAGGAAACTATTCTTAAGACTATATTTTTTTCCAGTGGTAACAGAGAGGTCCAAACTTCAGTCTTAGGCCCCATAACCTGGATCAAATAAAACCAAAATATGGTCTTAGAATCATGCCTTAGTTTGGGATAGAAAGGACATCCAGAGTCCACCAGTCTATTCTTGCTGTGAAATCAGTGTCCCTGTAGGGAGTCAGTGACTGACATAAGGGCGGATTTGTCTGTGGTTCCATACATGTGAGATCTTTTGTTGAAAGTGCTTTGATCAATCTTGATTGTTCCTTTTCATTTTGTTTAGTAAAACAATACAGATGGAGCTCTCCAAACAATGAAAAATTGCTCTTCTGTGTGCCTAAGTGAAAAATACTCCATGGAGTTTTTAATGGGATTAGCTAATGCATGTAGAAGATAGATCTTTCCTGAGAACCATGTCACATCTTTCAAGCAAATATTACAGGCACAAGGAAAAGGGAGCTGAAGAAAATAATGTTCTTCTTAGTAGTGTATGGTTGTCCTTTGTTGCTTGAGATATCAGAAAAAAGAAAAGTTCAGCCAGATCATAAGTGGAATGGGCCCAAATCCAAAATACAACCATCACAATCTTAGACACAGAAAAAGATGGAGAGTAGGGAACTCAGAATATGACAGACGCATTAACTATTTAATTTCCTTTGAAACAGACTTTTTCTGCTTTTCATTAAAGATCTCAGTGAGTATTTCTACTCTGAGAAATGTTCATGAGCTCTCCCTTTATGTGGGACAGTTGATAACTTTCAATCAATCAGACTAGACCTTAGAAAAGCTCCTCTCTTCCTGGCTTGCTGTGAATATGGTCTAGGCATTTCCTACGTAAATACACTTCAATACACTTCTATTTTAATAGTACCAGTAGTGACCTTTAGAGCTGAAGCCAAAAACAGCTGGTGAGGTGTAACATTAATAATGCTACAGTGAATTACCTTACCTCATTCTATAGATTCAAATATTAATTTATCTGATGAACAAAATAGCTAAAATTTGACCCAAAAGAAACTTGTCAATGGTCAGGGAATATGCTGTTTTCAATGCAGGTAACGTCATAAAATCAGGAATAACTCTGCTTAATATAAAGATTGAGAGAACATAAACTACTCATGAACCAATCAACAAGGTTGTAGTGTGAATTGTTCACTGATTCATATGCCATTTTTGATTTTGCTCTGCATTAGATACCTCTATCTGCTATTTTTAATTCTTGCTTGAGAAAACTGCTCACTCAAATTTCATGTGCTTCCAAAGCCAAATAAAGATATGAATTTCTATGGATTTTAGACATATGTGTGGTGCTAAAATTCACAGTGATGCATGTTAGGAAAGGATTCTGTTCTCATTTCACGCTTATGAAAATCTGGAGCACCTCTTTTTACTTCAGTGAAGATACAGTAGTTCAGTCATAAGAGAATGTGGGTCCTAGATTTCAGTATAGCTTTGTACCTTTGAAGGTGCATTTTTCTTCACCCTAAAAATATGCATCCCCTGAACAAAAACTTTATACACCAGTCTGCCCTTTAAAACCAAAACACAAGAACAAAAGTTTGGGATTATATCAATGTATAAACCTCAGGCATCAGACTTCATAAAATATTTCAAATCCTAAAAGTGAAGAACTACATTAGAAAGATGAGGTACCTTTGAAAATACTGCAGCAATTAATCTGCTCATTAAAAACAGTTCTCAAGTAATTCAGAATCACAGTCAGTAAGCAACTACATGATAAACATCTACAAATAGCTATGCACTCTCTTTAAAAAAAGAATCCTAGCTGAAACAAGTGGATGGATTTGGCTAATGTTGCATGTTTTTGCATATCTAGGAACTTCTTAAATATAGGGGTAATGTTTAAAGAAAATGCCTAATTTACCCATGCAAGGGCTATTAAGGCTTCTACAAAGCAGAAAATTAGTTAATGCACTCAAAACCTTGTTGTTCTTAAATTGCATACCATTGCTAACAGCTTAAAGGCAGTTATTCAGGTTTATAATTCTTCCCATGCCTGATACCAGTGAAGACAAATTTAGTGAAAAACTGTTGAAGATGATTACTAAAACTGTGGTGAGATGAAGGTGTTCACAAATAGCTTTTAATTTTGTTTGGTGAATTCTTGTATTTTCAAATTTAATTGGTCAAAATCTGTCAAATGGAAATGAACGAAAACCTCAGCCTACAATTCAGATAGAATTTTAGTCAAAACTTCCCTAGAAAATTGATTAAATGAAGCAGAAGTAAGAAAAATAAAAATTACTAAATCTAGATAATGAATTATTTACAAAGTATTCTTATGTCTTCATCTCACAAGAGTTCATAGTCTGAATCTACTTCCTGAGTTCCTACATTAATATGTGCCAGGGTGGATTTATATCTCCAATTACTGTATGAAATTAATTCCATCATTCTTATTTATTTTCTTTTTTCATGTCAATTGTTAATCTTAGGGACACAATGTGATATCCTCAGGTATCCTGCAAATAGCAAAAGTGCAGGAAGACAAATGTAAAATGTCTCCTTCTGTACTCAGAAGAACCATGGCGAGAGAAGTATCTCCTTGGGCCACTGCCATTATCCCAGCTCTACAGCTGGCACCAAAATAGCACAGTAACTGGAGACACATAAATATCATAGATAATTATACTCCTTTTAGTTAATTCCAAAGCCACACTTTTCAAATGTCACAGTGGTGCAGGCAAATCAACACTTCCACGCGTTTGTGCTGTGACGAGTTCTCAGGTCAGCCAGGGCTACCCTGAGCCCAGCCCCTGCCTCACCCTGCCCCAAGTGATCCTGCTGATCACAGCCACTGAAAGAGCCCCTGTGGGGGCAGACTGCTGCATCTACACACACAAATTCTTTCCAACGCCTTGCTGGTTCATAGAAAATTGTTTTACTGACATTTGCTATAGCTATCTGCTTTGCTGAGTCAGTTTCCCTTATAATAAAGATTTGTTCACATGAACATCAGCAATAAGTCCAAGTGGCCTCATATTCATTATCTTCTTTGGGGATATACTATGTAAGTGAGCGTGCATATTTTCATATTTCTTACACTTCAAATTTCTTTTTTAATGAAGAGAAACATTATAAAACCTTATTTCCTCTTTAGTTACAGGATCTCCCACACTCTTCTTTTTATTTTTAAATTCAGTGCCATATTTAGCCTCAATTATATATTTTTTTCTTTTAAAACACTTGTTTTAAGATATAATGTTAGCTGTTTTTAAACAGAAACAGGTAACATATTTCTTTAATTATTAATTAGGTAAATATTTGGGAGTTTTTTGGGGTACAGTTTAAAAATGAACTGAAAATGGACCATAACTGTAGCCACCGATTAGGCAAAATTTTTTATGACTTCATGTCTTTATTATTGAAAGAAGGACTTAATAAATGAGTTAGGTGACATTAAAGTTCATCATTTTAAAATGAATATGACTATCTAGGAGATGTGCATGTGGTAATTCAAGGTTGGTTGCAAGACTTCATTTAGAAACAAGTGAAAAAAAGGATGAAAATTATAATTCCAATAAAGAGGAAGCTAGTTGTATAGAAAGTAAGTTGAATTTATACTGGAACACATGATCATTATAATACGTAACAAAAAATGTCTTTCTTTGTCTTCAGTTTCAGAAAGCATTAGTTGGATTCAGACCTGCACCAAAAAAGCTTTTGGCTGCACTGCAAAATCTTCTTAGTATAAATCAAGATCTGAATACAAACTAAAATAGCAATTTAATCCTAGAATAGGTTTACTTATTGTGGTTAGCTACCTATTTACAGTTTAGCTGTAAGAAAAGCAAAATAGAATTTAAAAAATATGCATAAAAATTATTGCTCATATAATGGCTAAATTCTCTCCATCTATAAAATTTAACTTTACCAGTATCTAATACTAATATACTCTGCAAAAAAGCTGCCATATAGAACATACCCATATGAATACCTTTGTCCTCTTGTGTAATTAAATATATAAATACAATAATGAGTTGACAAAGGCTTTCTATCAAAATGTAGAATTAAAGAAAAAAAAAACAAAAGAAGAGAAATGAAAAAAAATGAGAAAGATGAGAAGTGAAGAGAAGGGAAAAAAGAAAAAGAAAAGAAAAGAAAAGAAAAGAAAAGAAAAGAAAAGAAAAGAAAAGAAAAGAAAAGAAAAGAAAAGAAAAGAAAAGCTAATTATATATTTTTGAGCAAAATGAACATTTGCTGGAATATTTTTCAGTCAGAACAATTTCATGTGGTTTTGCCAACAAAGCAAAAGCTGGATACATTTCTTTGTTTTGTTTTGTTTTGGGTTTTTTTTTCCACACTTTATCTATATATGTTCCAAAACTTTCCAGAGGAGCCCAGGCTAAAGTCTTCCCAAAGTCTTTACTAAGATAGCATATATCTCCATTACTTCTCTTCCTTTGTTCTTTATGCTTTATCCCACTATTTTCTTTGTACTTTGGATTAACTTGGGTCTTACATTATAACGATGACCTAAGGCTAAATATTTTGGTCTGGTTTTGTTTTTTTTTTTTTTAATTATTAAATTGGTGTACTGTCAGGAGAGGTTTTAAGGCAGTAGAAACTGAGATTAATAGGTTTATGGTTTTTTATGCTGCAGGAATTGCCTCTGAACTGGTAGTGTTTCAACAGACACGTTTCAAGTGGTACAGTTCTGGGAGCTGACAAGGTTTTTACAGAGCTCAGTTGGCAAAAGAGCAACTCACCACAGGGTATGAGTGTGAAATTACAGCAACGTGGTAACTGCCAGATGCATGTTCTTATCCCACAGAAAATATGGTGGAGCTTTCCTCTTACCTGCCAGCTTGTCAAACAAGGCATCAGGGCAAAACATGCAGTGTGCACTGGATGTAAAAAATCTTTCCCATGGAAAGCAGAGCAAGAGCCATAGATAAGAACAGTCATTACAAGTAGCTACAGAACTGTTGGGTTTACAGCTGACTACAAAGAGAGATGGGAAGTACAGCCTTCAGTTACTTATTTATAAACCCCACACTCACTCCTCAGCACACAGCTTTTATCGTGCTTCTTCCATTCCATCAGTGCCTTTGGCCCAGCAAGTCTCACGGAATGCACAGGATTAAGCAGTCAAACACAGACATCTTTACTCAGAGGTACAGAGGAGTAGCAAGAAAACCAGCTGAACACTAGAAAGTGCTCATACAAAGTCTATTCCCTCCTATAGGTAATACCTTCTCACTCTGCCAGCTCCTCCACATGTAAATCACATCAATTTACACTCCATTTCACTGACTTATACTCTAGTAAGTGAGTGTAAGTAGGTCTTAAGGTGTCTAACTGAGCAGAAAGGACTTTAAATTAACATTTTATGCATCACCTCTGAACTTAGCTCACAGGTTTTAAACAAAAGCAGAGTAATAAATCGATAGTTTGGAGGAGGGAGGACATAAAATGTGTGTCCATTTTGGCTTCTCGAGGTTATCACTGTATTTCATCAAAACTAATAAAAAGGTCCTGCCTTTTTACTTGAAACACTATTGAACTCAAATTTAGATATGTACCAAATTCTTTAAGCAATTATTTAAGCAGGTAAAAATAAAATAGAAATACATGAAGACACTAAATAAATCAGGATTTAGCTTAGTTTTCTGTTGGTGGTTTTTTTTTTTTTGGTTTGTTTAATTCATATCTCACTTTTGAGCTGTCCCTGAAAACTCTCAGAGAAATGCATGTTATTTTCTGTTTTGGACCATACTCTGAAATCTCTATTGTTAAACTTCGTTCTGATTCACTGTCAGTTCTACAATGGAATATGCATTTAAGTAAATTGCTAATGAGATTTGTGGCAAAGCTATGAGGCTATGAATAGCATCTCAGAGTCAGTAAAATAGTATTTAGAAACAGTGGAATCTATTTATTACCAAATTACTTACTCCTGAGGTCAATTATTGCTACAAACAATTAATTAAATGGTGCTGTAAATTTGATGAACTTACTCAATACAAGCAAAGCCTGTTCTGCATTTTGAAAAGGTGAATAACAGATCTGTCCTTCCATCATTCCTGTTAAAACTAATTGGTCTCCTGGAAGTCTAGTTATAGAAAATATGCAAACTCCCTAGTTCATCTTCCCCAGAATCTCATCTCCATTAACTTGAAAAGGTACTAAGAACAAGATTTCTCAAAGCAGAATAAAAGAAAAATGTATGTTAATAACAGGAAAAATCCTACAGGTTATATGTTGCTATGGAAGGTTCTTTTAGGATTTGTTTTTTGTTGCCTTTTTTCTCCCTGAGTTAGGGGAGGATTTCTTTAAGGTATGATGTAGAGCTGGAAGGGAAAGAGTAAAGCTAAGAAAGCTTTTGTTATTAGTGCTCTGCCTCCACAGTTTTAAAACAGATTCTGGCACTTTTGAGAATGGGGAATGGCATTGCTCTGTGACTTCCTCCCTGACAACAAGGTAATTAGATGCCAAGTGCTAAATGCTGGATTCTATGCATTCAAAGGGACACTTAGGAAAACAAATGAATTTGGCATCTAAATAGCCCATGTTTGCTTCTGGAAACATTTATTTATTTTAAGACTTCAAAATAATGGCAATCTATAGAATATAGCACTCACATTTTAGAGTACATATTTCATCACAAAGATCTTTTCTTTCAATTCATTCTTAGAAATGATAATTATACACCAACTTTACCCTTAAAATACTGCACTGTACAGCTATGAAAATCAAAAGACTCTCTTTTATGCATTTGCTGAACCAGAGATTTTCTTGAAATCCCTTTGTTGAAAGAATGCCCAGTATGATGAATGACACAATCTTTTGGTCTTCATTCAGACAACATTTTCAGTGAAATAAAAGACATTTTCTGGTGTAAAGCCCATCAATTTACCCTTGTTTCAGCTGGTCAGAGTTAAGAACAGTTAGGAGGGAGACTTGTGAGTGTCAAAACCAGAAAGACAGAATGAACTACTTGAATTCTTGAAACACTAATGTTGCATTATGTATCTGTCTTGTTTAGTGTCTCTAAAAATAAGCTGAAGGAGGAGATGAAGTGCCCTTTCTTCAGGTTTGCAGGTGACAACCAGGAGGGGAGGAACAGTCAATACAGTTGAGGGTGGAGTTGCCCAGACTTGCTGAAGAAGTGGGGTGGACAGGAGCCTTATCAAATTCAGCAAAGACAAATGTAAAGTCCTATACATGGGAAGCAGAGCCTTTTGCAGTGTTACAGGCTGGGATGGATTGGTTCCAGGCAGTTCTGCTGGAAAATTCCTGGAGTTTGCTGTGGTTAGCAAGCTGAACATGAGCCATCAGTGTGTATCTGCAATAGAAATGGCTAACTGCGTTCTGAGCTGTAGGAACAAGAGGAGAGTACATTCAAGGAACCAAGGCAATCGCTTATTTCCATTTTCATTACACTCTTTAGAATGCTATAAAGCTATTTTGTCCAGTTTTAGCCAACTGCATCCTATAAAGACATTGAGAAAGGACATCATAGAATAACTAAATCATAGAATGCCTTGGTTTGCAAGAGAACCTGAATATCATTTAGTTCCAAGTCCTGCTGTGAGCAGGGATGCCACCCACTGTATCAGTTGTACAGGACCCTATCCAATCTGACCTTGAACACTGCCAGGTATGGGGCATCTACAGCTTCTCAACACAACCTTCTCCTCTACTTCACCACCGTCACAGTAAAGAATTTCTTCTCAACATCTAACTTAAATCTCTCCTCTTTTTGCTTAAAGCCATTTCCCCTTGCTCTATCACTATCCCTTCTATTTTATGAGTACCCTTTAAGTACCTAAAGGCCACATCACGTTCTCCTCACAGACTCCTTTTCTCCAGGGAAATCTACCCCAGATGTCTCAGCTGGTCTTCATAGGAAGGATGCTCAACCCCTCTGACCAGCTTAGTGACGCTCCTCTGGACCCACTCCCACAGGTCCATGTCTTTTCTGTGCTGAGGACCCCAAAGATGGATGCAGCACTGCAGGTGGGGTCTCATGAGAGCAGACTAGAGAAGAATCACCTCCTTCGACCTGCTAGCCCCTCCTCTTTTGATGTAGCCCTGGATATGGTTGCCTTTTGGGGTTGTAAGCACACACTGCAGGTTCGCGTCCACCAGAAAGCCCAAGTTTTTCTTCTCAGGCTGTTCTCCAAAACTTCATCTCCCAGTCTGTGGTCATGTCTGGGATTGTCCCAACCTAGCTGCAGCACCCTGCACATGAACTTGTTGAACCTCAATATGTTCTTGTGGGCCCTCTTCTCAAGTTTTTTTCCAGGTCCCTGTGGATGACTTTCCCTCCTTTTGTTCTGTCACCCCCACCACCCAGCTTCTTGTCTCTGCAAACTTGCTGAGGGTCTCTCAATCTGTCTGTCTGTGTCATTCAGACAGATGTCAAAGATATTAAACACTGGTCCCAAGATGAAGGGCACAACTCATCACCAGCCTCCCAGGCGTGGAGGTGAGGCTCACCATTTTGTAGTTCTCAGGGTCTTCCTTTTTACATCTTTTAAAAATTTTAGTGGAGGTTCTCTTTTTTCCAGTCACCATAGGCTTTACCTGAACACCCTGAGCTCTCATAATATAGGGGAAAACTTCTTCCCAGAGAAAGAAGTAAAGACTAAATAGATTGCTAAGAGTACATCTTTGGAAGTTTTGAAGATCTGAGAGGATAAGGTTCATCTGACAATGAGTTGAACCTAATTTCAGCAATGTCTTGAACCAGCATTAAACTGTACTGTAGTAACAGTGAGAAGAAAACCCCTGGAAAAGAAAAGATATTCTGCATGTCAAGTTATCTTGTTGAGGATTTTGTTCTGAATGACCATCTCTCTCTCTAGCACCTGTGCAAGATACTGCTAGAATTGATACACATCATTCTGAGTAAAATCTGCTTTTTAATACTTATTTGCCACCAAGGAACATAAACTACTCCAGTCACAGCACATTTTGTGATGACCATGTCAAAGGCATTTGTGCCAGTCAATATGTGTATATTGGCCATGCACTTCTTAATATGTCTGTCCATCAGAAACATATTTCCAAATACTTGTGATCTCTGGTCTCAAGAGATATGGTTCAGTGAATTCACATTAAATATACCTCTTTCTCTCTGGTTTTGTTGCATTTTAAGTGGGAGTTATGTTAAAATTTTATTTATCTTTAGATAAGTAATCAAAATAAATTAAAGCCTTACTTATGACTCTTCAGCCTGTTTCCTTTCCATTAGAATCAAAGAGGACACTGTTAAAGAGGTTAGCTAGTAATTGCTGAAAATCCTATCTAGCAGCATGAGTCTCACACATAAATATACACAAGAAACTCATTTAAATGCCCTTAATTGTAATTATCCCATTTATCCCTTAATAATATGAAAGTATTTTTTGAATGCTTTAAGGAATACATTTTATTTGCCCAGTAGGTTCTGGAACCATTATTGTACATTGCGTAAATAGATATCCAGTCACATAATGATATTATTCTATCATTATATATTTCACTGGCTTTTGAGTTCTGTTTACTTTTCAGCTACAAGTCCAGCATACCTATGAAAAGCAACGGTAAAAAACCTGGATATGTGCACAAACATCCGTAGGCACTTAACCACTGGATCTCTAGAGATCACAGCAGCAACTTACTCATAATTCAGCTTTTCTCTTACCTGTAACAAAACTCATATGCATGTTTTTATGAGATCTAAAAACTAATACAGTTGCCATTAATGTAAACCCTTTACTGAGATGTGGAGGATGCAGAAAATCTGCCATCTACTTTGCAACAGGTATAACCAAAACCAAGGATTACATCAGTGAGAACAATTGCTTCCTTAATCTAGAATGGAAGGGTGAAGGAACAGTCCTGAGAAAACATCAAACCTTTTTCAACTTTTAAGAGATGTTATCAACAACTGCTCTGAAAATAACTTCTGCTCTTAAGTTAGAAGCAAGACAAGCAGGCAGTCAGACTGATATTACTTTTATGACTTCAGAGTTCAGACCTTGTAAGAAAACAAAGTTTTTGAGGTTTCAACACAGCAGGACACACTGCCAGCCATAATGACTTGTGATTTCTATGGATCCTTTTGAAAAACTGGAGCCCATGAGGATTTGCCTTTAGCTTATTCTTCTGAGAAGAGAGAAGAAGAATTTCTGTCCTGATAATACCAAAAGACTCCTTCCACACCCAGCATTCAGTGATTAGCCACCCAACAAGACATCCAGAGTAGATGCTCTGTGATTTACACTGGCTTAAAAAGGGCATTGTTCTTTCATTACTGCCCAGCTAGATTTGAGATTTGTAAAAGGCTGACACACAGTTTGACAACTTCCACTAACCTGAATGGGAAACAGTCCTGTGTGGCAGGATCCTTTCACAGAGCACTAACACCAGGTAAGCAATCAAAAAGAGCATGCTGACATGTTCATCTGGAGTAAAACACCCGCCAGGAAGTGATGTTTTGTCTTCTTCACACTTCCAAAATCATCTCCCAAATGTACTGTCTGTGCAGGGCTGGAAGGAAGAGTCAGATCTTTTATTAGTGTGCCAGTTTCGCTTAGTTGGCAGCTGGGGTTAAACCATGACAATTAGAAAGCTGCAGACTTGTTTAATCCAAACACACTAGAATTATATGGAGAGACAAGTTGTAGAAATGTTGAACTTGACTTAAAGATTGTATCAGTACAGACAGATCCCTGGCTATGTAAATATATTTATTTGTGTATACATTGCACTTGTACACTATACACTGTATATATGAAAATCTCTGTCTGTGTAGAAAGAACTAAAGAAAAGTTATTTCCACAAAATACTGTGTTGGAAAAGGTGACAAAACAAAAAAACCTTAATTTGCATTTAACACTGAAAAGTGACTGGCTTGCCATGGATTTTCATGGTTTGAGAAATACATCCAAGTGAAAACAAAAAAAAAAAAAAAAGTGGCAGGTTGCTGGTTAACAACACATTGAATCTAAATTAATAGGAAACAGCATTCAGATACCCACTGCTCCCAAACCTGCCTCCATCCCTACCTCACGTTTTCATTTTTCATAATTTTTATTTTCCTTTCAGACTTTTTCTCACACCTCCATTGAAGGCTGCACAAATGCTGTAAATTATACTGTTGCCTGCATCTTTTTCTTAGGGAGGTCCTTTTTTAAATATCTTTCAAATCATGTATGGTGCTATGAGCCATCTTGTCACTCTTTCACACTGGAGAGAGGAGCTGATGAGAAGTGAGAGGTCACAGACATATAGAAAATACAACATAAGGCAGATGAATTATTTGGATAAAAGAAGTGGGAGGTGATTAATTTGAGAGGGTCAAAGTAATCCTTCTTCAAAACATGACCAAAATACTGCCACTGCATTCCCAAAATGTAAAACAAGTCACAACCTTCTTTTTTTCCCAAATGCTTTTGTGCTCTGGCAGATGACCACAAGGTATCTGAGTTTGAGAGACAGCAGAAACCTATTGTTTACCAAAAGATAGGGAAGGACTTGGGACATGTGGCCTGAAAGACTGCTGGACCCAGTTAAAAATTCTTTCACCTCAATTTGACTCATGAAGAAGACTTTCAGTGGCAGCAACATAGAGCAGTAGACCATCTTCTTAATTAGGATTTGTGCTACAAGGTCCCAAATTAGGCAGTCACCCTCTGCCTCTTTAACTTACAGCTCTCTCAGGCCTGTTACTCTCATGTACTTCCCCGGCAGCTGTGTGGCAGGAGTAGGAAAGCCAGAAACCACTGAATTTGAGCAGTTACTGTTAGGTGGAGAGGCTGAGCAATAACCAGTTGAGCAGACAGTAGCTCTAAATGAGGCTGTCAGATATTGAAGAGAAGAGAGTTTTTGCTTTCATCTGCCATTACTAAGCAGACCTGAGAATGAGGATTGCAGGTTTCCCTGGTATACCATATGCTGTGTTTAGATTTAAAAAAAAATCATTGTTGGTAACATATGAGGAAAAAAGTTGGGAGGAAAAAGAAAAAAAAAAAAAAACACAAAAAAAAAAAAGAAAAAAAAAAAGAAAAAAAGAAAACAAACAAAAAAAAATGAAAACATGTATATGTCATTTCTAGAAGATGTCTATGGGGTAGGGTCATTTCATCTTCCACTTCATATTGTTTCTGCCTATAGGCAGGCTGGGATGGAGTTTAAAGCTGGCATCTTTTGCTATCTGTCCTACAGAGGCAGAAACAGCTGTATAAAATGCAAGAGCAGAGATTAATGGGGGCATTTTCCCTGACCCTTTTTCATTTTCTTTCGTAAGTTATAACAGCGCAGCCACTTGTGCTTATTACATTGCACTTTGTGATTTAGGGCTTGAGATTCTGTGCTAAGATAAAAGGAGGTTAAGAAATGAAAGGGTGGGGGAATAAAAGAGGGAAGACAAGTACAAGAAGAGAAAATCAGGCAACATGAGAAGACTTATGTCCTTTGAAGCAATAAATAAGTCCAAGTTAGGAAGTAATAGAAATAGTTAATCCACAGCATACTTCAGGACAGATGAATAAAACAACAGCCTCAAAGACACAAGTGGCAGCAGTGGCACAGCAAATCTATTGGCAGAAAGGAGGTGTAAGGTAGCAAAGGAGATTAAATAGCAATGAAGAAGAGTCAGTCAGTAGGCCTGGCTGTGCTATAGCATTTAGCTGCACAAATTATATGGCAGGAAAAAGCAAGCTGAACAAAAAAAATTAAAGAATTTTCCACAGAATGTCAGAGAAGAAGAGAACATGGGAAGTCAGAGATAAATCTCATCTGTGGCCCTGAAGAACAGAAAAATGGAGTTCCTTCTAGGTGGTGCAGCTGGAATTTGGTTTTTCATGAGCTGCTCAGGAAAAAACTACGAACTTGTTCTACTCACATTGTGTTACTAGCCGTTTCTAGTTGAAGTTCAGAAGTTTCTCCAGAGCCATGTTATACTATATGCTCATGAAGATCAAAAAATGGGCTAGAAATAAAATTCCTCAATCTTTCAAACATGAGTGGCTGCCAGGAGTCTTGGATAAATACCTATTTCTTGATTGTTTCTTGAGAATGAATGGCAGCATTGATAACAGGTGATGTATTCTGGTGTTTTGGAAGGAAAATGAGAGAGTAGCAGCTGGGATGTGTGGGTGGGTGATGCTGTAGTTGACAAGGAACTGGTAACTAACAAAAGGGTGGAGAAGAGGAAAAAAGATTATTCCATTTTGTTTGCAATGAGAAAGTTCATATGTCATAATCTGTAGTAAGTTACAATAGCTGAAAATTCAAGGTAGACAAACTCAAATGTGTAATTGGCATTGAAGATAATTACTCATCATGATGGATAATCTCATTATGTTTCCAAGCTATGTGGTTTTTTTAAGTTAAAATTTATTAGCTTAATAAAAGCATTTAAAAATCAAACTAGGCATACTCTAGGAATGCTTCATAGACCCCTTAGATGAATCCATTATTAATTTAAAAATATAACACCTGTTAAAAATTAGCTTAATTTCATAGTACAGTGTATATCAAGTATTTCTACTATTTATAAAATTAATTGAAAATAAAACAACATATGTAAAGTTAAGAAGGCTGGTGAAATATTTGTCTCTTTTGAGCTGGCTTCTGCTCTTTTTATTAAAACTATTTAATAGTTTGCACACACTATCAGAAATTTCACATTTGGTGAAAGTAGAAAAATTAATTACAGAGAGATATTAATGTAAACTGAGTTTCAGCAGATTTCTTGTAACCTCATATTATTTCTAGTCTAAAGAATTACCAAACACAAAATAGTGTTTTGTTCACCTGAGCTGAAGTAAATAAAGTTCCTAGTCCTCTGAAACCTGCCTACATGAGATAATGATACCACTGTTAATCTGTCTGACTCTCTGCTATATGCAAAAACATATGAACAAACCCATCCACATTTGTTTTTGTTTTAAACAAACCACCATAGTTTCATTGATTCCATTATACCAATGTGCCTCAGTTAAGAATCTAAAATATAAAGTATATACTATTTTATCCTTCTGTCTATGTATGACAGAAGGATCATACTATATAATCATCTGTCTGGTAACCTTTACCTATTCATAAAAAGGATTTGCTTGTGAAGGAAAGGTTGCTCATTTTCCCCATTTTACAGTTAAGGAACACAGTATCTGTACAGTCCAAAATTAATGTTTCCACATTTGCTTCTTTCAAAGCAGCCCTCTGAAATCTGAGTACTTTATACAATTTGTAAAACCCCTTCTGTAACCCAATTTTGCCAGGTCTTTTAAAATAAGGTATAGTAAAGATGATGAAACAGGTACCTAAGAGGACAAGAACAAGCATAAGCAGTTGTATAACAAGAAAAAAAAAAAAAAAAAAAAAAAAAAAAATTTTAATTAACTAAAAGTAAATCATGATGCATGATAAAACCAAGAAAAAATTAAAATCATCAGCAACAGTCCTCATCCCCTTCTGGTCACCAATCTAATCTTTATCAAATCTTTATCAGCTGATGATTTTACAGAAATTACTTACAATAAGTGCTTCTGAGTTTTAGGCTATGTCAAGGATAACGTCCAGAGCATAAAAGATAGATAAGGAAAAGGTGTGTAGGTTATTGTGGTGTATAACAGATCCTCAATACAGAGATTTATCCTGCCTTACTGGATCACGTTAGTCTTGTAGATAAATCGTAGTGTTGACTATAAACTCTTGCTAAATGCAGAAAAAAAAAGCATTACCAATATTTCTGGGTTGAAACTGCCAGAAGATTACAAAAACACCTGGTAATTAAAAACAATTAAAAGCAGAAATCAGCAAGCAAGAAGTAATGGAGGGTCCAGGAGAAGTAAATGAGGAAGAATGCAGACAAGTTCAGAAAGACGTATAGAGTGTTCAAAATGCTAACGGATGACAGACAGTTCAATGCAGATAAATGAAGTGCAATTATGACTTTGATGAGCCTTCGTGACACAAGACTACTCTTTGTTCGAGATAAAATATGAGGAATATAGATGAAAACAGATAAAAAAACGAAAGACAAGTCATTGTGCATCATTAATAAGAGATAAGAAACAAAAAAAAAAGACAAATCAATGCATTTAATGAATCTTAATAGTGCAATTGTCTATGTCTCTGGATTAGTGCATGCATGCTTCATAAAATATGATCATTTCAAAGAAACTGAGAAACAAAAGGGATCTTCTTCATGTTCTGTTAAATACAAGGTGTCTAACTGAGCACTCGACTAGAAAAAGATCATCAGTTTCACTGACTTCTGCTTCTTCAACCATAACTTTTTTAATCAAGATATTTAACTTGAACAATTGGCCAGGTGGTTTATGAATTTTTTGCACGTTTCTCTGAAGTGTCAAATAACAGCATGGACAGAAGTAGCAGGGTGTTGGCACAGCTATGCCAATTCTCTGATTCATTGCATCAAAAGCTGTGCAGACACTGTGATCTGACTCAGCTGACTCAATAGTTTGCCCTGCAACAGCAGGAGACATTTTTTGTCCATTTATCTCCAAATATAGAATTCCAGATTTGTGATAGTAACCAAATGGGTGCAAAGCAATTTAATGGTCTGTCTCTTAGTGCACCTACAGAAGAGATATTCCCAAAAGATCTACTCACATGTGTCCAATAACAGATTTCCTAGGAAATGATAAATTTAATATCATCCCCTGCAAACCTGAAGTAAACCTAGCTAAGTCAAATAATTCTATCAGAGGATAAGGTAGGTGACAGTAGACAATGGTCTGAGGCTACAGGCAATGAAGGGTTCACAGGTACTGACTGCAACACACTCCTTAACTCAGGTATCACATGGCACAAACATTATTCAGCATTTCTGGGCAGTTTAAAATATAGAATAAAAAGGGAGGGGAAATCAAAACAAACAATCCAATAAACTCAAATATAGCAGTAATAAAAAGTGAAATTATCAGCTGCATTTTTAATGGAAATCATGAAAGCAATCTATGACATGATGTGGAATTCTAATCCAATATTCACTAGGAATTCCTTTCTTCCAGTAATTATCTCATTCACTTATTTTGTCTTGGTTCGTTAATTGGTTTGTTGGAGTTTTTTTGACATTTTTCTAGTTTGAGGATTTGCATTCCTGAAAGTTAGAGTCTTTTTTTTAACTTTAAATTAGAGCTGAGTGACAATTGACTCATTTGCAGTGGGGGATCAACACTGGTTAAAGTTATTACCTCCCCCAGTTGTTTATCTATCCCTTTCCTCATTTTCCCTCAACAGGAAGAGCTTTTTGCGATTGGCAGCATCCTCTGATAGTTATCAGTTTACAGCCTAGCAAAAAGAAAGGAAGCTGGAAATTGACCCTGGTCAGAGCTAGTACATATTTTGCTGTCATCTGCAGAGGTTCAAGAATACATCTCAGTAATAACTGCTGCAAAAAGAATGTATTTGCAGGAGCACAGCAGAAAGTTTTGATCAATAATTGCTTGAGCCTCCTCAGATCAGGTGACTGTAAAAGTCTGCATGTCTCAAGCAACAGCCTTGCCCTATTATTGGGATGTTATTGGAAATTATCTCCATCACATTATCATCAATTATAAGAAAAATTATAATACAACTGTCCAAAATGGTAATGGTGTATCTCTTCTCTGACTGTCCAATATCATGCACAAAAATGAAAAGACTAAGAAAAGAGAAGCACTGATAGCATCTGAAAAGAGCTTAAAACTTTCTTACATGTAGATGAAATATTCTATCTTTCAAATACATAGTGCAATACACTATCCAGTATGGATTGGTAAAACTAACTATTGCAGAGGAAAGAGCTTGATCTTGTTTGTGACTTTATGAAATGGCCCTTCAGAGAACCGATGCTATGTATTCATCAAGTATTACATGTTTTCAATAAGTCAAGTGTGCAGTTACTGGTGGCTAGTGTCATAAATCCAGAGTCCTGGAGGAACCCATGGGCCCTGACTAGATCCATCCTACCCGGGGAACCCCCCTCCTCACTCCTTCTCTCCAACTCTGCTCTGTGCAGGGGCTTTGTGTCACCTTGGGGGTGCCCAGATGCAGTCACTACTGGACATGTGCAGGTCTCCAGTCTTCTCTTCTGGATGGACATTGAACAGGCATGATAGCCTTCTTTCCAGTCTTGTCTCCAAGAACACTGAACCTGAATCTCCATCCTGGCACAACTGGGCATATTAATGAACCCTGCACCAAGCCCCCTTTTTTTGTCCACCCTATCTCCCTTCTGCGGGACTGGCTGAGGGCACTGCTTTTTTCTGGGATCACCCTTGACTTTCAGCTCATCCTCCCTTTTTCTTGCTGTTCCCTACACCAAGTCCAGCAATAAGCTGAAAATTATGAGAATGTTAAGACTGGCCATAACAGTGTTCAATAGCCAACAACCTCTGAGACCAGAGAAATCCAAGGACAATGGCAAGTATATAGTTAGCCTATTTTGTTCAATAGTTGCCAAGACAATTTGTGTTTGACAAATGCAAAAAACAAACATAAAAGATATTCCTATAGTGAAACCCCAGCTTCTCTGATCTTGCAGAAATCTGTTTCTCTGATGGTCAAATGCTGACAAATATGCATATGCTTCAAAATTAAAAAAGAAAGAGCCAAAACCTGAAAACTCTCCTCTCCCTAACTCATTGTTTGGACTTACTAAAGTTCACCGATAAATGATTACACACTCAAGCTGCTTCATTTTCTCCAAGGAGGATTTCACTGTCTTCTCTAACCCTACCAAAAAGAATATCTTAACTTCTTAGCATTATTTTTGCCTGAGGCACAGAAAGGAGGATCATTTTATGATGCAAGTAAAAAGTTCAGTTTATCCTGGGGGTATATTCCTGGCTCTTCGTTGTAACTACTCCACCTAGGACACTTTAATTGTGGTATGTTTTACTAAATAATCTCATGGTAGATTTCAAGTGCAATTTGTCGCCACCAAGTAAGCAGAATTAACTGAATAGAAAACTCATCATGGACTGAGAAGGGTCTGTTTGAGTTTAAAGCAAAGAAAAAGCAGACCTCAATTACTTAGTTGTAAATTCTGCGAGACAATTCAATATATATTTTTAATATATGTATACATATGATACAGAAAAGAATTTTCCATGTGCTGTTATCTTTACATATAGCTGGGGTTATATATCAAATGGTCCATGCTCTCTCAAAGGTAGGATATATATAGTATATATAAAAGGCAAAATTGGTCTTTCCCCAGAGATTGTTCCAGGTCTTGAGAACTGCAAAAACTGCTGAATGGAAAACACAATTCCACAAGAAGAATGGAATTGCCTAACCATGACTCCTAGCTGAATTAAGTTCAGCCTAAATTTGCAATCCTGGTGCAATTCTGCAGATGGATTTTCTCACCAGAAGGATCATTCAGCATCCCATCAGTGAAGAAAATTTACTTTCCCAGTTTTGCTATACTATGGGAGGGAATGAAATTTAAAAAAATCTACTGGCACTAGGCACCATATTCTTCCTAACATCCATTAGTAAGCAGCCTCATAACTTTTAGCACTGCAGGCCATGGTTACCTGGATGGGTACCTTTCATTGGTTCAGCAGATCTAATCAGAGATCCCTGCTACATTTCCCTTAAGTCTAAAAGGCAGTGCCTTCCTGCTCATAAAGAGATTACTGAAGTAAAAGAATCTCTTTTACTAAATTCTAACAAAATGTTTTTGGTCTGAACAAAATTAATCTGGTGCCCTGTGTTTTAAAAGAGTTGAAGTTTTTGACTGCTGTGACAACCTTCCTATCCCCCTCAGTCCACAAATCTGTGATGTGGGTGCTTTGCACTGCTAAAGAGCAAGACAAATGGTTTCACAAGATATTTTCACTGCCTCAAGATCCTCTTGAAGACCTGAAATCTTACTGTCAATTTATCAGGATTCAAAACAAATACCATCTGCCTAGTTGGTGGTTTGTTTTTTTTGTTTTTTTTTCTTCCTTTCAGGTAATCGGTCTGTACCATGGTGACATGTTTTTCTGCCCTCTAGTAATAGTCCCTGGAAAGGGGACCTCTTGTGTACCAGCATGCCAAGATTATTGCTCATTTATTTCTGAGTTTGGAGGTGAAATCATGTAGCCTCTGCTTCTTGACCCTGATGGTCAGGGTAACATTTTTATAGCTTTTTCTTTAGGTAATTGAAACCAATTTTCCTTTTCACCTATCTTTTTTACAACAATGTGCTCTAAAATAAATAAAAAGAAAAGACTAGAAAAGGCTTTACCAAGTGATACTACCAGTTTATCAGAATATAGGGACTAATCCAGAAAAGGCAAAAATCAATACATTTCATAGGAAAATTTGCATTCTTCACTGTATCCTATTACACATAATTAGCTGATACTGGAATTGAAATAGAGTTAACAGTTGTCAGATAGAGCTTGAAATGTTTTGAAATACTGTAGATCAAAGTTTGCTAACCATGTGTAAAGGGACAAATGGAAATCAAGCAAATATAAAGCCAAAGCTATGCCATGAGCCTTGGGGTCTATATTATAAACTGTAGCATTTTTTTATGTTCTCTCTTTAAATAATATTGAGACATTTTGATCAGGCTAATCTTTTAAAAATAATGTTCTCCTGTCCAACTTTTATATATTCTCATAATTCTAATGTTCATCCATGTTTATTGGGCTGAAAGAAAACTGGCTCCTTGTCCTGGTTTAGGGCAAATCTGGGAGGAAACTTTCAAACAGGTCCCTCAAGAAGGCAGATTCAAGCAGCCCTTCCCCCTACTGATTCAGGAAAATATTTCCTTGGTGAAAAGTGGAAAAAACCAGTTTATTTAACAAGCAAAGTATTCTGGAAGTTCACTTTCTGAAAACAAACTCTGTGCTTCTTCTCCCCTCTTTGCTCTTGGAACCAGTCTTAAAGGTGCAGAACTTAATATCCAGCCTAAACAGAACAGACGGATGGGGATACAAGCATCATAAAGCCACCCTAGGACCCTCCTCTTTGATCATTTAGAGGCACTCTGTCATAATTATAATCATCCTCTAGAAAATACAAAATTTACAGATATTGACTTGACAGAGACAAAAGTGAAATGATTTGAGCTTGCCAAACTTGAGGACAAATAAATGTGATTTTTTTAATCAGTAGGAAATTAGAATGAGTGAGTTCCTGAACTTCCACGGGAGACTGGGAGGATAGCCTTGCGATCAGAAAAAGATATTTTCTCTGCAGTAGATTGATAGTCTGCCTTCTAGCCTTCTCCACTTAGGGTAAAAGAAGAGCACTGAATGCACAAGGGGCAACTTAATGAATGCTGTGTGACTTTCACTGAGGTATTTCAGCTTTATATAGTAAAGCAAGAGCTTGTCTGATAGAAAGGTTGGATTATTTTTTCCAGAAACATAAAGGTGCAGTGACAGAACCAGAGATGGAAGATATTCCTTTATTTTAAAAGCTGGCTATGACAATGAAAAGGACCTTAATGATTACACTTAGAAAATGTGAAAGAAAAATCTTATGTTGGCTATTTGTATGTTATTCAGGCGGTTTTACTTATGCCTTCCACTCACTATGGTAGCTAGTTAGGTCAATCATAAATCAATTATTTTTTTCATATAGGTGTTGATTTCAGTTTCTGTCACTATTCTATTTTCCCTTGCATCGCCTA
Source organism: Onychostruthus taczanowskii (assembly GCF_017590055.1). Taxonomy (NCBI): domain Eukaryota; kingdom Metazoa; phylum Chordata; class Aves; order Passeriformes; family Passeridae; genus Onychostruthus; species Onychostruthus taczanowskii. The sequence continues at coordinate 22,476,066 of NW_024496525.1, forward strand.
TGCATGGAAAAAAACCCAAAAAAACAAATAAAACCACAAAGAAACAATGAATAACAATTTTTAATGACTGCTGTATTCTTATGTCATAATTTAGCCCCTTTAATTACCTTAATTTTATCAAATTCAACTAAATGTTGGTTGGATTGATCTGCATTTGTGCAGTATGAAAGCTATGGTAATTAACATCAATATTCTATAACTATGTCTGCCTGGTTCACTTCTCCTTCTCCTTCCCCTTCCCCTGCCTTTCTGCCCCTTTCCTTCTTTTTCCATCCCTTTCCTTTCTCTTTCCTTCCCCATTGCCTTTCCTTTCCCTTTCCTTCCTCAAAACCTTTTTTAATAAGCTGATTTTCCAAAATTTGATGAAGAATATATTTAGTGATTTTTTTAATTTTTGTCAGCTGCATGAATTTAAGGCCTGAAGTAAAATTTTACATTACAGACAAAATTGAGATTATTCAGTATGATTTAGACTAACCTCTCAGTTACAAAATTATTTCCATTTCCTTTTACCCTCTTTCTTGTAAGCTGCAGAAATCAATCTAACAATACAGCTGGAAGAAAAAAAAATATGTAAGAAGACACTTTCATTTTTATAACATTTCTTAATGTTATAAAATCCCATCTTACATTTTCTATAAAATAAGTGAAGTTGTATTATGGATCAGTGGACCATCACTCCAGGCTAGCCCTCTTGTATGATCACAGATAATTTAAAGAGAATATATTTCTATATTCTCCTTTTAGTTTACAGCTTTTCAACCATGCAAAGCAGTTTGCTAGCAAATAAATAAATAAATACATCCTTGACACATTTATAGTCTGGTGATGGTGAGGAGAAAAATTGTTTAAAGTCCAAGTAATCAGACTATTACCAAGACTACGTGGAGAGAGGGCAGAGGGGGAAGGGGTGTGCAGCAGTTTAAACAGCGCGAGCTGGAAGGAGCGAAGGGGAGGAAGTGTCCATCCTACCGCTGTGCTCTGCTGCCACCTTGGCCGCGCCGCGGGACGTGCAGGCGGCTCCGCGCCCGCGGAGCTCCCGCTGCGCACCTGCGGCAGCGCTCCTGCTCCGGCCCGCGAAACCTCCCTCGGCCAGGGCTGCTCACGGCCCCACTCGCGTCACCTGCTGTTACAAACCGGACAAGGATAGATGTGATGTCGAAAGGGTCAGTTTTGGGGGAGTTTGGGGGGGGGGGGTGGGGGGGGGGGGGGGGTTGGGGGTGGCTGGGGGTTGTTCTTCAGATGAGGTTCACTTGCCTGCTGTGCTTAAAAATGGGAAATTAGAAATGTGGATGGGAGGAGAATTTTTCTTTCCTGTCCTTTTGCTTACCGTAGGATTCATCTCCTCCCTTGTCCAGCCTTATCTTACACATTTAATGAAGAAAGCACTGAAATTCCCATTCATACACATCTACCTGCCTCTCCATCCTTCCTACAGCATGACCACAGGGGTTCTGGAAGGACCTCCCGGAACACCAGCTGCAGTCAGAGGTCGTGTGTCTCCCCCTCCTTTTTTTTTCCTTTTTTTTTTGGGGGGGGAGGGGGAGGGAGGGCATGTGTGGGGCAGAGAAGGGTGACAGAAATATCATAATGTACTGAAAATATATATAAATGAATACTAGGCAACCAATAGAGTTTGTTAATCTTGTTTCCCTGTTGTCTTGATCCGGCTCTGGGCTGGTGGTACACACTTTGAAAGCTTTCAAGCACTTCATTTAATCTTTGAATTGCACATGCTTTTCTGTCAGTTTTAAGGTTTCTTGTGCTTAGGAGGAAACATGCTCTGACATGCTGGAGTTTGGTGGTTGCAAATATTTCCTTTGAGTACAAAGTGCATGTGTGAAAAAGGCTTTTTTTCCTTTCTTTCTTTCCTGAAAATATGTTTCTTTCTCACTTGCTCCTTTCTCTGTTGTAGTTAATAACCTGTAAAAGAGCTGATTCTGGAGTCTGAGTGAAATGGCACTTTTGGAATTGTACTTTTAACCACACCACGCTGGGGAAAGTGCAGAAGCTCTATATATGTGCGTATGAGAGGAACTCGTGCCGTGCAGATGACTTTGCAGACAGGGTGACAGAGAGGGACCACAGGTGAGTCGCCGGCGATCTGCTTTGCCAAGAGGATTTTTCCAGCCCCTAATCACAGAAAAGCCCTCCATCTGCTCCCCAGAGTTGGCGGTTCTCATCTGTTTCAAGTGAAAACAACCAAGAATATAAGATGGCAGGTAAAAAAGAATCCCCAGCCAAGTAGCCGTGTTGCCCTGCATTCCCCCAGCCAACATTCCCAGGTGCAGGGGTCTCGGTCCCCGGGCGAGAGAAAGAGCTGCAAAGGGTTAAGCCGCTGACTTTCTTGCTAGGCAAAGTTTGAGGAAGAATATGTCTGAGGCTGGATACGCTGCAGCCCCGCGTTTGAAATCTGTCACCCTCACTTCGGAGCGCTGCGTCTCTGGTTGTCACCGGTGAATAATGATCGCACGGCGATAAGATCGCTCGGCGGCGGTGCGCCGGGGCCGCCTGGGGGAAGAGAAGACAGGAAATTGCAAGGCGTTTAGCCGCTTCCACGGAGTGTTCTTCAGTGTCATCGGTGGGTGTCAGGGTCAAACGACCGGCTGGAGAGCAGTTTGGAAAGATAATTTCTTTCCTCCTTTCTTTGAGAGCAACTTTGGGTGTTGTTGACCATTGGCAGCTATGGAAAACAGAGACCTCGGTGGTGATCCTTAAAACAGTACCATGCTGGAGCCCAGCTGCGCTGTCACTTTCTCCCCTTTCAACCTGCCGGACCCGGTGGGCTTTGGGTGACCTACTGAGAAGGAACTCACTTCTGCAGGAGCAGGTAACGCCTGATTAAGTCACTTTCTGGATTGACACAATCTTGATTTCACCAAAACGTGTCCTGAGTATCATTCACTGATTTGAAGTACAGACTGGTTGAGGGTCCAGGGACAGGGAGAGGAACAGGAATAATTCCACCTAATCCCTCTGAAACTGCGGAGCAGGGCAACTGCCTGAAGCCTTGCACAAGTTTTTAACATTCCCACTTTCCTCCCTCATTAGGGGCAGAGAGGGCAGAAATACCTGTGATCGACAATGGCCAGGTCTGCCTCCTGTGCTGACGACAGGTTGCTAGTATCGGGGACGTGGAAAACAGAGGGACAGGTGGATTACACATGAAAAAGAGAGGGGTTTTTCGCCAAAAAATGCACTGGTTGTCCATCAGCTTCATGAAGGAGATATAAATCATGCTCTAATAAGAACTCTGAAAAGTATGCAGAGGCTAAGAAAGAAAGATCTTAAAAAGTAAAAAAAAACAAACAAAAAAAAACCAAAAAAAAAACCAAAAACCAAAAAACAAAACAAAACACAAAAAAAAAAAAAAAAAAAAAAACAAACCCCAAAAAAAAAAAAAAAAACCACCAAAAACCTAGCACATTAGGCTTTGTACTCTACAGGGCTCCTGATCCTTTCATCCCTCGGCACCAACTAGCATCTGCGAGCAGTTTCGACCACAGAGCAGCCCCTGCTCCGAGGCGGGGATGCAGGCTCTGACGGCGGGACTGACCGGTGTCACACCCTCTTCTCCCCGGCCGGCTGCACCCGCGGAGGGCCCCGGGCTGCCTCCCCTCCATCCTGGGGGCGTAAAGCAGGGAGGGAAGCGGGGTCTCGTCCTTAACTCCCTTCCTCTTGCTGAGACCCCCGAGAAATGTGGCTACCTGCGCTCCCCCGTCCGTGCTCGCTCCCCACCCCCATCACTCCGCGTAGGTGAGGGCACAAGTCCTTCTCCGAGCGAGCGAGCAGGCGGCGCGGCGCGGCTCCGCTCCGGGCTGTCCATACGCGGGGACTCTCGGAAGCCCCCTTGGAGGGCAGGAGGTGCAGGGCAGGGCGAGTGCAGGGGCAGGAGCTGCGCCGAGCACACGGCGGCCGGGCTGACCCTCGCCGGGGCTCCTCGGTACGGCTTTATTGAGCCTTTGAAGTCGTGAGTGGTTTAGCCCCCCCAAGCGAAGGGCGAAGGAGGCGCGCAGCTAATAGCGAGTGATTCAGCTTATGAGGTACGGCAGAGCAAATAGAAGCCACTGAGCAGCCAAGGGTGAGGGGGAAGCCAAACCCGAGGCATTTCGGTTCGCTTTTCTGTTTCCTCGACACATGGCATTGATCAGCTCCCTCTCCTCCATCCCTCCTCAGCCGGTTTCTTAAAGTAACTCGCACCAAAAGCTGTGTTGTGCGTTTTCTTTTAATGTAGGAGTTTGAGACAAATTCTCTTCGCACACCCCACGTCCTACCTTGACGGCTGTATCCTATCGCTCAAGTGCTTCTCGGTGTTAAATAGCCTTGTCTTTAAGTGGACTTTCCAGGACAAGGCAGTAGCGTACTAGAGAGCTGGACGGCGGGGGAAGGGTTACTCCAAAACAAGCGCAGACAGCCCGGCACACACACACACACACACACACACACACACACACACACACGCACACACACACTTATATGTACACGCACTGAATGTGTACAGGAGAAATAGAGGGGTGGGGTGGAGTGGGTGTTGTTACCGCTTTAGGGCAAAAGGCGGTTTCTCCAGAGGTTTTTAAGTCTTTATGGCTGATGATGAAAATCAGACAGAATACTAGAGGAGGTCCGTCTCTTCCCTGAGGGTTGGAGATTCTTTTATTCTGTGTTATATTTGTTGAATACTGGTGCTTTGTATCTAAAAGTTAGCAAGGGAGGAAGGAGAGGAAAAGGAGGGGGTGGGGGAGGCGGGCTTGCTGGCGACTGCACATGAAATATCGCCATGTTGGTGGAGAGCGCGGCTGTAATTATTGCTAGCGAGGGCATCTCCCAGAACCGCCGCTCGGGGAGTTTTTCAGCTCACTTCCCGGCTTCCCTTTGCGATACGCTCCGATACACTCCGAGAGTCCCCGGAGCGGCGGTGCGGGGCAGTCCCGCCGCGAAGGACGGCGATACGCGCACCTTCCTCTCCCGCAGCGCCGGCCCGGCGGGCTCGGCGGTGAGGCAGAGCGCGGAGCGGGGTCTCCGCAGCCCGCACATCCCCGGCAGCGCCGCCCGCTTGCTTCCCATTGCTGAAAGCGGCGGAGAGGGGGAGTCCAAACAGAGGAAGCTCACTAAATTGTCCTCAGCAACCTAGGGGTTAAAAGCAGCCGGGGGGAACGGGGGGGACGGGGAGGGAAATAAGGAAAGAAGAAAAAGAGAAAATCTAGCCTGACTTTGCCTCTTGGAAAGCTTTAGGTTGCAGCCCTGCCTTCCAAGCATTCTTTAAAGTAGAAATGTGGGAGGGACTCCAGGAGAGAGAGAGATGGCTATCAACTGAATTCATTACTGTAAACATCTCCCTGGGGTGTCAGGCAGGGAGGAAAAAAAGGCACGACTTACATTAGCAGGGAATAGTGAGATGTGAGGCATCACTACTGCTAAGATCATCCTGCAATCCCGGCTGGAGGCAGGCGCAGGACTTGGAGAGAGCCAGACACACGCTCACATATATACTTACGTACATGTGTCCGATGTCTTCTCCGACTTACGAGGGTCCTGGGTCGCCGTGCCTGCTCCTCATGTGATCTTTTCATCATTTCCAGAGAATAGAAAGAGACCAGGAAAAAAAAATCCAGAAAGAAAGAAACCCCAAGACCAAGCGTAGCCGCGGTCCCCTCTCGTTTATTTTTTTTTACCGGAGAAGGAGGAACGGCGGGGGAAAGAGAGCGCGAATCGAGGAGAGAAAGTGCGTTGGGAATGCCAGAGCCGCGGGCTGCGCGCCGGAGGAGGAGGTGGCGGAGCAGGGGGTAGGACGATGCCGCCGCCTCGTAAGGGCGGAGGAAGGCGCGGGAGGCGCGGGGGTCGCTCGGAGCGGCGGCGGCCGGCGGGGAAGGGGCCGCGGGGCCGGCCGGGAGCGGCGCCGGGCGGAGGGCGGCGGCGGCCACCACCGAGGAGCGGCGGCGGCAAAGTTTTGGTGTGGGGGGCCAGAGGCGCGGAGGGGGATTACGATCGGTGCCGGCGAGGGATTCCCAGACACCGCCAGGTACAGTTGGGATTTCATTTCTTACTCTTTTCCTTTCTGGTAATTCTAGCCCAGGGGGATCTAAAGCCGCGGTGCCCTTTGCCTGCTCCCAGATGGCAAAGTTGCGGAGCCGGGATCAGGCTGTGTCAGAAACACCGCCTTCGCCACGTTAGAGCCCCATGTCCGCGGCGCAGGGCACCCACGAGTAGGATTTATGAATGGCCGGCGGCAAGTGCTAGCAGGGTCCCCGGGCTGTTCTGCGCCAGCGTGTGGCTCAGGAGCGGGACTCGGAGCTGGCAGCTGCAGCGAGGTCCCAGGTCCCCGGTCGCGTTTCACCGCCGAGCAGGGAGGGTGCCGAGCCTGCCCCCCTCCCCCCGTGGGGAGGGGAGAGCCGAGGACTACCCCTGCGGCAGGGGCACCGGCAGAGCGCCCCTGTGAGCACCGCCAGCCGCTCTCTCTGGGAGGTGGTTCGGGCAAACGGGACCTTTAGAGGTGAGCCTTGCTTGGCAGAGGAACTCGGCTTAGATCGGCGCTGCCGAGTGTTAGGAATCTACGGGGAGAGTGGAGAGCTGCGCCCGGCAGGAGGATCCATCAGATCCCCATCAGCAGCCTCCGGAGCGGGGCTGGCGGTGAGTGGGTGGGGGAGAGGTTAAGAGAATCGGACCGAGATTCGGAATGCAAAGGAGCCGCTCAGAGACCTGACGAGTTAGATGGGGAATCTGACAAAATAAGAATAAATACTACGGGGGGCTGGGTGCGTGGGGATGGTGTGTGAACAAAAAATAGCAGATGGCAAAAGGAAGTCAAGCAGCTGAAAAGACCTCTCTTGAATATGATATAAAACCCCATAAAAGATAAATAAACAATCATTAAAGTTAACAGAATAAGATTCTCCACCTTCTTTTCAGAGTGGAAAGCAGTCAACAGGAGCTTTTAATTAATTTTAATGGAGGAAATCTGTTTTAGGGCTTACAATAAGCTAATAAATCCAAGGCACAAATCCGTGTAAATTCCTGCACTGTGTGTGGAAGGTACTGATTGTATTTCTTCAGATACTGCCTTTTGCAATGCAGCGTTCAGCCAAATAGAAAGGGAGAGGTTCCTTACACGAGGAAAAGGAAAAGATACTAAAAGCAAGTCAGACCTCTCCCTCTCTACCTCCCTCTCCCTCTCTCATTCCTTCCCTCTCCCCCCACCTCTCTCTCTGAAAGTCAGGGTGCATGTTAAAGAGAGGTTTATTTACTGTAACTAACTTTACTCTGCTTGCAGGGAAATTAAACCAGTTTAGAGGTTGAGATTGATCAGTTCTTGGGTTTAATAAACTCAGCTAACCATACAAAAACCCCCACAAATTTCCATGGACTGAATTCCTTGCTTCGTTCACTGGCATGGTCTTTCTCCAAAGAAAGACCTTTACATGTTTGTAGTTTAAGGCAAAGTTAATTAATTGATTTTTGCTATATGTATTCTTGGAAGGAGAAAAGTTCATCCTGGCATTTTTTTCAAAACTCTTAAAAGGTACTGTACCTTTCTTTCTATTCACCTTTCTTTCCTTTCTTCTTTGAAATAGTCAATATATGCAATGTTATCACTGAGACATAAACTTTGCATAATGAAAAAGATCTAAACATTACATAATAAAAAAAAAGACATAACAGGTGATTTTAAAGTCATTATTTCTATGTGACAAAAGTGATGTCAGAATATTAGTGTTGATCTTGTTTCTGAAAATTATGTGAGGAGAGACTTCAAGAAGCTGTTTCAGTGGTTGTTCTCTGTGCTGATATGGTAGCGAGGCAGTTAAGAGAGTTCAGGCCTGGAGTACTGTAGGTAAAACAAGTCAGAGCCCTGTGCAAATACAGTGTCTATAAAACTACCTGTGACTAGAACAGTCATCAGTGTTTTCCAAAGTCCAAGGCTTTAGCAAGAAGTGGAGCTGGAATGCACCCAGCGTTCTTAAGACCTGCTCCTCACACACACGTACACCCCATATTTTGTATAAGGTGATGTTATCTGTGTTTGGCTTGGGGAAGTCTGGATCTAATTTGAGCCACTGTAACAAGTTACATTTATATCCTGGCCTGCTGGATAGCTTGATTTAGGATGTAGACATATCTCCTTTGCGCAACCCTACACCCTTCCAGTTGGAATCTGCATTACATAGGCTGTGCTTTCCTTCAAGAATCAAGAATGTGCTTGCATTCAGCTGCTTAAAATAGCAGTATCTAAAACGTGGGATGTCATTAGGGCTGACTTCCCTACCCTTCCCACAGCAAAGGAGGAGAGTCATAGTTTTACCAAGTGAAGAAAACAAAAAGCAGTTAAAACAAGTACAACTATCAGGCTTTTCCTGTACTGAAGTTTCTATTTAAAGGACTAGAAAGAAGGCACACTTAAGATAATACTGTTTCCAGGAAGGTGAGAGCTTTATTTCTTAGTCATTTCTGTTACCTCTTTAATCTCAAAATGAGTTCATTTTTGTCTAGGATACTTTCATGTAACTTTCAGGCTTTCACTAGGCAGATTCAAATCCAGTCCATTACTGACCTCTATCTGTGAGAAGGGTGTAGTCAATGGTGTATTTTTCCCTTCTCCATAGTGGATAGGAAGCACAGACTATAAATCATTTTAGTTCTTTTATACCTGCAAATCACTTAGTTTTTTAGGTTATCAATCTTCTATTCATTTCAAACAATGTGCTTTTCAATTGTTTCAAGCAGGAAAACAAAACCAAACTCCAGTTCCAAACATGAAAGCATTTTCAACCTGTTTCAGGTATTCCTGTGATAATATGATAAATATTTGCAAAAATCAGAAAAACAAGAAGTAACCAGTGCTGTTGAACATTAGTACTAAAGGAATTGCATTTATATTTGTCTGATGTTATAATACTTACTCTAAAGCAGGCTGAACCTGTATGAAATTGTATTGCCCCTCAGTGCTTACATAATTGAAACTTGAGAGAAACACTCAGATCAGATATACTATGAGTAGAGTTTATGGTAGCAGGGTGTTTAAAAATGTAAGGAAAAAAAACCTCAGTGCTGTCTATATTAGGAATACATGTCAGAGATCATGGAAAAAGTGGTCTTTATAGAACAGATGGACTCTTTTAGGGAATTATTAAACCCAGCTTCCCAATACTAATTTGCCTCTTGTTTATATCCACACTATATTCCATATTTTACTTAGTGATTGCAAATGGCAGTTAAAAACTTGACCAGCAAAATCTTTGAGTAGATGAATACCACTGTTTGACATTTCTCAGATTGTAGTTGATTACCTCAGTGCTTGGTAATGTGATGTTTTAAGGTGTTTCCTTCCCTCCCTCTTGGGCAATTTTTTAGGAGTCTTTCTGCAAAGCTTTTTATTTATTTCCTCAAGAAACCAAAAGAGTTGAAACTTGCCCCAGAGGTATAAAAATTGGGGTTTTTTTTCTATTTCTTTCTTTTCTATTTTCTAAACAAATATTGTTTTTTCTCTTATTAGAAAAACTAGAAAAGAATAATATACGCTTGTTACTTTTTTAAAAGAAGACTAATTTGACATACACTGAAGATATGAGCCTCAGTTTCCCTACAGCTATGTGTAACCCACACATTTCAAGTAATTGGCTTATTTTAAAGAAAAACAACCACAAAAAGATCATCATTAAAATGATGACATGTTTTATTCATTTATTTTAAGCACACCGAAACCTTAATGCATCGATGATACTCAGGAAAGAAGTGTTTGAAATAAAAGCTCTGCTCTGTTTAACAAATTATATTCTAATCACATGGAATAATATGCCTCAGGAGTACTACAATTTAATCTGATATTTTTAGCCACTGGCAAAAGGTGTTGGGACCTTCTTATACCTTTTCTTTTTTTTTAATTGATGGTTTTTCCAGTTAACAGGTTGTTTGTTTGGTTTTTTTCTGTCTTTGATTCCTTCTTCTGATGTGGCCCCTTGAACTGTACCAAAATTAAATACAAGCAGCAACTTAAATCCATCATGCTCTATTCAGCATTCCTGAAAACTTAATGATGCAGAACAAGGTCTGTAAAGTTTCCCTTTTTAAAAGAAGTCTTGTGTTTCAACTCTACCTAGAAACAGTCTTCTGTATATTTTACTTCAAGCTATGACTGCTTTATTTGGTTTGGTTTGTTTTTTTTTTTTTTCATAAACCTTTTCTAGCCTAGTGTAACGCAAGGATATATTTAAGAAGGCATATGGCATAGAACATAGTTTATCGTTCAAAGGTACTGTCCTTGAAACTGCTTAAGTCCTTTCAGAAAAAAACCCTCTTTTGATATACAGGATCAGATCATTGCCAGATTTGGTCCTGCAAAGTGATGGCTTTACTTTGGCCAAAAAGCAGAACTTCTGTCACTTCATCCAAACATTTTCACTATGATATATTTAAAAATAAATTATAAAAGAAAGTAAGTACTGAATTCTGTGGCTCAAGGTATGTCTCTGCCTGGGTCAGGATTTGCAAAAACACACTGCAGACCATCACAGTAATCTACTGACCAGGGCCTGTTGGAAGCAAGTCACTTCTCACCTGGGGCCAAAGTTCTTTATTGTGTCCAAGTTGTCATTGGCAATCTAATAATCTTAAAAATATCATATAGATATCAAGGAAGTTCCTTCTAGATTAATAAATTAATCTAAAGCAACTCCAAAAATTCAGGCAAAATTTTCAAGATTTTTTTAATGACTGAGATCTTGTGGGAGCATTACAAGCAAAAGATTTTGAAATTCCATCTCTGATTTATTAGGCATACATTGTCATGTACAGGGCAGGCTGATGCTACACACTTCTGTTGTAGTAAATACTGTAAACCATATGGAAATACTACATGACCTCTTGAGAGTAGGGAAGGTGAGAGATCTGAATGAAAGCCTCCTCAGCACCTCCCAAAAACAGAAATCGGTGTGTTGCAGTGCTACTCTCAGTTCTTACTGGCAGCTTTTGTCATTCCTTCAGAAAACCAACAGGTCAAGTTAAACTAAAGGGTAGAGCTTTTTCTGACAGTGCTTCCAATGCTGCACCACATATCTGCACTAGCAGCTCCTACCTGGCCAAGCTGTTCCATAAGATCTAGCCAAGAGACATCATCTTTAAAAGGGTTGTCAGTGTGGGAAAGTGCTCCAGCAGCATGTCCGAGGAGTGCTGGGGTCTTTGGTGATGCTCATGTACTGTCTTCAATCTTCACACAGGTTGCAGAGGGTCAAAACATGGTCAAACTGGAGTCATAGGGCCATCAGCTGCAGACCTGTAGGTTCAGAGTACAAATAGTTCTCTCTCTTAAGATGTCCTGTATGTTTTTCCTTTAGAGAAAGAGATGACCTTTACAATGTCATTGGAAACTACTGCGAAAAAAAAAAAAATTATGTCAATAACATACTGACAGCACATGAGAATTAATATGCAGTTTTGAAAAAGAGATATGGGTTATATATATGTACATGCATATATATACAGTTTTTGCATGGGTTACATATATACGTGACTGTGACTGTCTAATCATAGAGGTATCCCTCAGACCTTTCAAAGCATATATAATTTATATTAATTAAAAATTAATTTTGTTGGTGAGCTGCAAAGCAAATTAAACAATAAGAAAAAAGATATACTTTTCCTCCAGTGTGCTGGAAATTTTTATACTGGATAAAAAAGCTGAGGTGTTCCCAAGAGGTATTGCTCCTGAGATCAACGGAAAGAGTCTGTCGCAAACTTACCTGTGCTTGTGGAATACAAGTGCACAGGTGAAGAGCTGCATTTTAAATTATTGTACTTGATTCCAGACTCAATCTTTCTCTCCTTCACTGGCAAGTTAATTTCACAAACACTCTTCTCATTATTAGGTAATACTCATGTGAGTAATGATTTAAATACCCCAAAGTGATGTCATTTAGCTGTAATTGAAGATGATACAACCCCAACAGCATGTCTCTGATTATACTAATGTTTATAGCTTTCAGCAGGAGTTTCATCACATATGTGTAGGAAAACAAGCCATGTAGGTAAAAGTAATTTAAGTTACTAGAATTGTGTCTTTATTAGGATTGATGCAGTACTTGTGTTTGTCAAGTACAGGCACAGCATACATAGGTATACTTCTGCAAAAACTATCTGCAGATGAGACATTGTGTGTGCATATCATGTAATGAATTATGGTTTTGGTAAGTGAGGGAGTTCTAGTGAGCCTGTTTAATGCCTTAAATGCTAACCCAAACCATGTCAGGTGTCTCTAAATGAAGGAGTATGTGTTAGCCATACCTTATAATTTCATTTGTGATCTAGGAAGTTTTTCCTAGGTGGTGCTTCTTGTGTCACTGAGAGATTTGCATCCAACTAAATGTACCCTATTTAAGAGTCTTGTTAGGCTGGTTTCACAGGCCATCTCATTGGTTCATGTAGGTTAACCTTATTCTTATCTTTAACCATTTAGCTTTGGAGTTATTCACAAATGCTCCAAGACTACACATTATTTCTTGAGCCATATTGGTTGATAACTTACTCTTAAGTTTCATCATTTGTTATATTAAAAAAAAAAACCCTCCAAACAAAACAAAACCCAAATAATTTTGATACCTGAATTGGTGTTATCTTAGATCTGATGATTGTAGGACTCCAATTAAATATATTGTTGTTCTATAGGCATATTTCATCATGTTGTACAGATCCATTACTGTAAGCCCCCACATTATTAATTGGAGAAGAGAAAGTGGAGGCAGAAAAGACAGAAAAGACTAACCAACAGCTCACACTTCTCTCTCTAATATGCTCATAAAATTTTCTTACTTAAGTTAAACTTTTTCAGTGCTTCATAATTTTATTCTTTGAACTGCCCATTTAAAATTTATTTCCAAATCAAAATAAGTAAACTAAGCAAATAAAATATGCTGTTATCCAGCCTGATAAATTTGTCCTCCTTTAAAACAAATTTAGTTGTCTAAGAACAAATTTCCTCATGTTGAAGATGAGTGTACAGTGAGGGACTGTTGAAATTTAACAGAGCATGATCACATACAGACAGTCATTGTCATCCTGTGTATCAAATCAGTATATGCCTAACAGTGATTTTTGAAATAGCTCATTCTGGCCCTGTGCCATGCTGCTCAGTGAAAAGCTGCTTCTTGAACAGTTCAACAGTAAATTGTAAAATGCATTTTGCCAGTAGGTCTTTTTCTTTTTTTTTTTTGAGAAATTACTTTCACTGTTCAACAAAACTAATTTCAAAACCGTATTATTTGCCAGTGATGCAGCAGAATTGCAGTCTTTACTCATGGAGAGAAGCGCGTACCACTACAGCTTTGAAAATGCTTAGGAAAGGAAGAAGCATAATGGACACCTCTCATTCTTTTACGAATGTGCACTTTGAATGCCACAGACAGAGCCAAGTCCCTTATAATTGCCCAGAGATGCCTAAGCATCTGTGGCAAAGCATCTGACAGTAATGTTACTCTAGTTCCTTCATCCATGTTGAGCCCCATAAAAATCTCATTTTAATTTTTTTCTAATTCATGTAGTATTATGTATTTAAAATGATAAAAATGTAAATACATGTATGTGGGGACACACACAGAGAAAAGATAAACAACTAAAAAGATTTTCAAGATAATTAGAGTTGCAAAAGATCATTTAACAAAATCTCTTTACTTCTAGAGCTCAGTTAACATCTTCCTTTTTTGTTGTTTAACTAGGTAGTGGGGCAAACAGTGATACTGAAGAACTTTGAAATGGAAACTGTTACATGAGTTTTTCTAGTTTGTTTGGGTTTCTGCTGTAGTGCTTTCCATCAACAGTTAATACACAACCATTTTCACAAGTACGACTCCATTCAATACAGCCTGAAGAAAAATGTTGAAATCTTATTTAATTTTAAATTCTGGATACAGGGTTCTGTATCCCTTCTTGTATGACAACCTAGAACCTTAGTTTTTAGTTATGTATAATTCCAGTAAAATGCTGTAATTGAAAACTAAGTAAAGACCAAATAAACAACCAAAACCCACTAAAACAAACCCAAAACTAAAGGACTCCCAAGCCCACAATCCCACAATTCAAGAGCTGTGGAAAGCTCAGTACTAAGAAGATGGTTGTTTTCTGTTCCACACTGGATAATCTTATCAGTATCTATTTAACTTTATATTTTGTACCACATACAGGTTTGTCTATTATCTCAGAATTCAAACACTCAGCTCTATTCTCAGATCAGCACAGTGGATCTTTATAAATCTGGAATAAATGAGATGTTAGAGTTGCTGCCAGCAGCTCTGGCAACAGAACTGTTGATCTGCCCAGATTCTCTTTCCTGCAAAAATGTCTTATCAGCAGATCCACACATCCTACATGGTGTGACTGTGAATTTACAGATAAGAGGACAGAATGACTGAAAGTGGATGGATGGCATGATCATAAATAGGTCATGAGTTACCAACTGTGGAGCTTGATCCTGAGCACCAGGAGAGGCAATTATAAATTTCAGAGCCCTTCAAAGTATAAGGAGGTCTCTAGGTAGAAGAGTTTTAACTCTTCACCCTTCATTTGTCCAAAACTGAAAGTACATAAATCAGTCCATAAGAGCAGAGATGACTCTGAAATTCATAACCACTCATCTCTGTGACATTGATGGAAACTCTATTGAATCAAATGCATAGATATTCTAATTATGAACCTCTGATATTCAGAACTTCCCTTAGGCCATCAATATCTCATATGCAATCATATTTTACAAGCTGCTGAATGATTGTCTGGTTATGCATGTGCTGACCCAGAGAAGGCATCCTCTAGCATAGCCAACCAGCTGCAGAAAGATGATCCTTTTTGAGCTCTAGGAGAATAAACACTTTTAAATTTCAGATAACATCAGTGTCAGTTCACAGGCTGCTTAAGTCTTGTGAAAAAATACTTGGCAGTCTTGGGAAGGGGTGTTTAAATATAGCGCTGTATATTGTCTTGTGTTGATTGATAGCCAATGCTTGTCGAAAGACATTCTTTTTAACTCTTTCACTGCAATGCTAAAAGATTATCTCCTGTTTAATACAACGGGAAATAAAAAAAAGACCTGGAGCCTTGCTGTGAAATTTGTCTTCCCACACTCTGGGGTACTTTTATTGACATGTGTTTGTATTCTGGTAGCAGCATACTACCCTCCTATTTGTCTCTTTCACTGCCTCTGTTTTTTAAATACAAGTAGCAGCATAGGCTGAACCAGAATTTTTAGTTAGCTCTTCAGATAAGAAGGATCTTTCTTTTAAGCTGGAGTCCATCCTCTTATGTCTGTCATGTCAGGTGCATTGAGGACAAGTATCCTAAAGATACTATCAAAACTGATAATAATGCTCACGGAAACTTTTCTTTTCATTTAAATACTTATCATATCATTTTTGAAAGTCAAGTATTGAAGCATTGTGCCAAGGGAAGATAAAAGCTGGAAAGGGAAAGTAACTAGAAATTAACTGAAAAACAGGATGGAAGTGAGTAATCAAAATTGTCCAGACCAAATGAAGTCCAGAGATAAACACGTTTATGTGCAACAGAAAATCAGAATTGTCCTCGTTATCGCAGTTTTAACTAAGCTGTTATTTATCTGAGAAGAAAATGACTGCCATGAGAGGGAGAAGTAGGACAGTGCACCTTTTAGGACAAGCTAAGAAGGGACAAAAGGATCTGTTGCATTCCCCTAATTGTTTCTGTGGTGGGCATAGCACATTTGAATTGTCACACAGTTAATGTTCTCTCAGAATGTGTTACCTCTAGAACAGAACCCTTGCTGGTTTTGTGAGTCTGTTGTTCTTTACCCTATTCCCTATTAATATTATTCTATGTTCTCATTTTTGTCTTTAGAAACTATGCATTTTAACCATAAGAAAAAAAACAGATACAGAGTAAAGATGGGATGGATAAAGCAATTAGTGGGGAGGTAGTCTTAAGTTTTCCTCTCAGGAATGGGTTTATTCACAAAAACTGTGTTTACATGGATAAATCAAAAGGGAATAATTAATATTATGTGTTATAAGAAACCTGATGAAGGAAATGCTCACTGTGCACTGTAACATTCAGAATTGTGATGTTTTCTCTGCATCATCAGTGCATTCATGCTGTCCTGTTGATTAAATCACTGTCTAGGTCAAACATTGATCAAACTCTGATAAAACTCTGTACTACTCTGCAGTATGTTTTGCCTTTTGCAGCAGAATGCCAGACAGAATTCAGCACTGTCCCCTTGTCGGGGGGCAAGGAGTGGTACAGACTGAGGACTAAACAAGCAATGGCTGCAGAAACTTCCTGTGTATGTACATATGGGAGGGTTGGCATTTCTCTTCCCCCAGGCACACCAAATGCCCACAGTCAGCATCAGCACCAAGTCTGAGCCCTTTACATGAAGGAAGGAGATAATTCATGGTGAAGGCTGTACTAAAGATATTTGTCCTTGCTTTGTTAGGGAGGGTGTGCAATTTTTTTTTACTGTGTCAGCCTTCTCCATGAGTGTTGTGGTAGCAATAATATTTGGAACAACATGTAATTCTAGTTTTTGTTTACTTATTATCTTGCAAAAAGTCCAGTAAAGAATCTGACTAGAACTCAGTTATTGTAACTGCAAAACAGGAAAAAAAATCTCAGTGGAAAAATGGCACCGTATGAGTTAACATGTTAGCCCTTCATTCTTTCAGATCAAGCTTCCTGTGAGTAATAAAACACAAGGCAGATGAATTTGGCTGGTCTCAGTCAAGCCTCTCATGGATAGTTGCCCACATGGGAATAACTACTGCATAGATTAGCTCTGTGAATAGTTCCAGGACAGGTGTGGGACTGAACTGCTTTGGCAGAACGGTGCCAGGGAACTTGTGTGTGATTATTTGCTTGGTGCTATCTGCCTTCCCTTTTCATGAGCACTAAAATTTAGCCAAACATGTTTTTAAGTAATTGATTTTAGGAAATTGGAGAAAACTCAAATTTTGTCAGATTAGCAAATACTTTATTGGAGGATTCAGACAAATGAAGTACAAGTGGAAATTAGAATGCCCTTGCTAAGGTAAGAAATTAGTCAACATGTCATTCCTGACAACAGAAGCAGTGTTATGGTTTCTGATTCCTCTTTCTTAACAGACTAAGATAAATAACAAAAAAGTGCAATATTTAAAACCTTACTAGTGGAGTAAATGACACAGAGTTTCTCTTGCTGAATACAAAATCTTTTTATTACTATTTGAAATCCCAGCATAGTCTTTGGTGATCTATATTAAATGAAAGGGGGACTTGGGTAAACCCACCAGTATTAACAGAGCCTTGTTTTCTAGTCCCTGTCAGAAGTGAAAAGATTTGTTAGGTAAGGAAAACAAACTGCTCTTTGACCTCCACACGCTCTTCTTCCTCTGTTCTTACAAAGCAGACGTGAGCCTCAGTCACACTCTACAACTCCCTGTAAAAAGCACATTATCAGAAACAAACTCTACACTATTTTTCCTGATGTAAAAAAGAGGGAATGTAAACATAAAATAGGAGGAAAAGTAAAGAACAACATTTGATTAATGAATTCTGATGCACAAGCAGATTCAGAAAGTGGCTTGATATTAGATGTGTAGTAGCACTTGCATAAATCAGGGCTCAACCAGTTTACAGCTGAGTTATCTACAACACAAAACCAAAAACTTCTCTGTTGAGCTCTTTGTTAGAGCCATGACTGTAGGCCAGCCTTCCTTAAATAATAAGGGGAAAGGATTGCACTCTGTTAGCTGACACTGCTGTTTGTGCCGTGGCTTCCTCAGAATCAATAGAGGACCCTGCTCTTCAAATCTCTCACACAAAGTAAATATTTTTTTCTTGATTTAACTGGAAATGCTTGGGCATGCAATTGCCTAAGGTCAGGTTTACAGCACTTCTCTAGTTATTTGCCTCACAGTTTGGAGTTTCAGAGTCATCTGTGGAGTAATTTATAGAGGCATCTATTTTATATTGCAGTTATGATCCTTATATCTGTCTCATAGCAATTGCTCTTCCCATTGTGACTGACATGTTTTCCATGACATTTTTCATGCATTCCACCATTGCTATAACTAATGTAGATTTTCACAGGCAGGTGACCATTTTGGGCATGTAATATGGCTCTAAAAAATTAACTGGCCTAGACATCATCTCCTTCTGCTAGAGGACTACAGACATAACGGTTGAATCAATGCAACAGTGGACTTTTGCTACTTGCAGTAAATTTCAAGCTTATAATTTTTAATTAAGTAAATGATTTCTCCTGCTGCAGGAGCTCTCTATTGCAGGAGTAGGGAGAATAATGACAGAGGTCCTCTATAATTTGCCATTTTAAAATTTCAGTTAGGCTTATAGTTGTGCATCTTCTTATGGTGGTGTTGTCTAAGAAAGATAAGAACAGCATGAGACCACTGCTGTAATGTTACCAGAGAAAATTCAGTATTGCTGTGTTGCACTGAATATTTATCTCCAGAATTTACAGTAAGACTTTGCTATCTGGTAACCAGTGATGTTTTTCATTCAGGATTTAGTGGCCTTTTTTCAGTACAAATTTCAGTAGTACCCCAGAGGCTGTTAATGTCTAATAATAAATGTGTCCTTTCATTAGTCATTGTTTCCTTTATAGAAACTAGTACAATGTTTTGCAATTAGATATAAAACAAAGTGAATAATAATGAGCCACATTGCATTCTGTTCTATGTGATCTTATTCTGCTCATCACTGTATTAACCTAATGCCAATATGTAAAAATTTAGTGAAAGCTGCCATTACAGAAGTGTTCTGTGATGTTCAACAATATTACATATCTTTATATAACGCAGAGAATTATTAGTACTCAACATGAGACCTGGTCATTCAGAATTAAAAATCTTTAAATTCCCTTCTGATCATGAAATTCAGGGCCATGGTTTGTACACACAATAATTTATGAGTACATCGATCATGTTTATAACTCCACTGACTTGATACACATGCACAATCTAGATAAGTAATTAGCAAAATGGCATCAATTGTGCTGCATATTCCAGCTGCAAATAACAATGCTGCAGAAATTACTCCCAATGGATTGTTCTTCTAGAATTGTTATAAACAGCATTTCTCTCTCACCCCTGCTCTCTCTCTCTCTCCCTCTCCCTCACTTTGCCCTTCTGTTGTAACCTCTAATGCTTAAAGCTCCAGACATGCTGAAACCTAGGTCTTCCCAGCAAGATTAAAGGGTTGCATTTTCATGGTACTATGATTCCATCTATTTTAACATCTCCTATCAGAGGGAAGGAGTCCACAGTTTCACTAATAGATATCAGTACAAAGCTGTCATTTTAGGCTGTGAGAAAATGAGATTGGATCTGATAAGATCCAATGATCTGACAAGAAACAAATCTCCTCTTCCTTTCTCTCAGGTAATTATACAGGTTGAATTCATGATCCCAGTGTATTTCTTGCTTTTCAGGCAATTTCTAGGAGGAAGATTCTCCTTGTTATAAATAAGTACCCATATTCTATAATTGCTGACAGTCATTTGGGGAAGTTTTCCCTTATATGCATTGCTATGCTGCAAATTTTAAAAAAAATAGTGAAATAAATAATACCATATCTTGTATTACTGCTCTTAAATAGAGACAGGTGTTTCTGATAATTTTTCACTAAATCTTCTCATGATGTATAATTACCAATAAGGGAAAAGGAATTGTAAAACTTGAAATAGCAAAAACTAAAGGGTTACACTTTCACCACAGATATTTCCCCAGTATAAATATAGGTTTATTCTTCTAAAATCTGGAATTACCTTACATCTACATAGATGAAAATGAAGAGACTTACTCCTTGTTTCAAATCTTTACGTATAGAATAAAGCAGAAAGAAGATGAGCATCCTTGTATCAGAGATGTTGACAGTGTCACGGCAAAACATATTTGGAGCTGTAAATAATCAGAAACACAGTGCATTGTACAGACGTGAAATGCCTGAAGTAAAGTAGAGAGTGCTCACGGTTTATGAATCAATGCATAGATGTCAGTACATTGACAAATCAATTGGGCAACTACAGTTATTTGCCTATTTGTGAATGCTACCTATATCCATAGTAGTTTAAAAAGCAATTGCAAAAATCCACAACACTTTTGGAAGCAGAAAACAGAATCAAAAACGCTATATTTAGTCCAAAAGGGCATGTTCAAAAATTCTTTTGTAAAAGTGTGTTAGATTTTCATTAAAAATACTAACTAGTAGGGAAATATAAAAAAATCCTCTGGTTTTTAATATAAACTTTAAAAAAATAGCATTCCTCGAACAGCAAAATTTTCACACTGTTTGAACAGAGCTTCTTGATTTATTTTGATTATTAGTATGCCATCCAGTAGAGAAACTCATACATGTGCTTAGTATGTATTGCCATTTTACTATGTGAAGGACCTGAGAGAATAATAAAAAATAAACCCAGCAAAACAATTGTTTTCTTCAGCCCAAGTACAAGCATTAAAAATTGCTACTATAATCAGATGATTCCTAATGAATCTGCAGCTTCAAAATATGTGATTTTTCTGTATGAAGAAGTGAATTTGGAGTAAATAAGTTAAGGAGATGGTAATGTTCTCCATAAAGTACAGCAAAAATCTGAAGAATACTGTAACAAAGAGACCATGACTGCAACATATATGTACATCACTTTTTACAGATATCTCAAGGCAGCAATGGCTGATTTTAGGGGCTTTGCTCCTGTTACAATTAACTCCTCATTACTTGTTTAAAAATTACTTATTTAAAAACATTACTTACTCAGCAGTATCTATGATTGCTTTTTTCCCCCCCCATAGCTTAAGGATCATGCAGCTGTACTGCAGTCATTTCATGCTAGAGCAATAGAAAATTTTTAGATTTCTCCTCTACCTTCCCACTCTCTCCCAAAAGTGACTAAGATATTATTCCTGTGAAATGCAGGCCTCTATTTCATGCTGGCTCCTTCTGTTTCCAGTTAGATCAAAAATAAATTTGAGAAGCAGTATCCGTTTCACAGCTGAGGTCAAGTCCTTCAGAATTCTGCATACTTTCAATCCCAGTAAAAGTCATAAGTTTTGAACATGATGACCATTTTGCAAGGTCTCCACACATACTGAAACACATTTCTTTCAGTGGAAATGTCTTTCAACTTATCTCCATTGGAAGGACCAAGAAGAACCACCTTTATATTTTTATGTTTTTGAGTGAGAAAGATTTAATTTCAAAATATAGTACTGCCTAAAATATAAATCTGAGACAGTTTGAAGTAAAAGCTCTTTCTGAAGATCAAGTTTTCTCATGGTGACTTTTTTTTTTTTGATTTAAATTGTAATTGTATTGCCTGTAAAGTCCACCAAACAACAACAATAACTAATATAAGTAATAAGAATAGGCAGCATGTTGTCCGGCATGCAATGAGAACATGAACAAAGACCAATCTCCCTTGGTAAATGTTGATGTGAATAATTAAATGAAACAGAGGCAAAATGCAGTCTCTCAAAACCAGTTTCCTTCTAGAGACATGGGAGGAATTAAGATTTATTTCAAGGGAAAGCTTTTATGCATGTCTCCAAAACCTTGGTTTGCACAACTTGTCTCTTGCTAAAACTTCCCAAAGTAATTTCCCTAATAAAGAACGTTGGAATAACTTTATGCTATATGCACTTTATCCTCGCAATTTCTCATATATATGTGAAATTTTCATTGCAATTTTTTTCCTGAAGAGAAAATCCGGTAATATTAGTTTGAGTGAGGTTCAGTGGGCTGAAATGTGGCATCCAGTTACTGATTCAGTATTCAATGTATCTGATGATGCTAGAATACTCTGTTTTCTGAACATGCAGCTCTGCTCATCAGTTGGTCTGTACTGACATAATTTTCTTAGATTAGTTATGCTAGTTCAGGACTTGAACAGAAGAATGAACTGTCGACTATATTACCTGATCTGATTATCTTTCCAGAATAAAACAGAATATTATTCCAGAATAACAAAATATTAAAGACAATGTGACATATTAATGAGGAATCCACTTCTCCTAAATTTAATACAGTGATAAGTTTTCTTTCTCATATTATGTCCAGAATTGGCTGGAAATTTTAGAAGTATTTCAATAAATTTCAAATAAAACATTTTGATTTGGTGAAACAATGTATTTAAAGTGATGCAGAATTACTTACTTTGTGTCCCAAACACAAATCTGAGCTGCATAAACCCCTGAAATTTAATACCAGCCCATTTTGACAGGTAATTGATTAATTTGGATGTAATCTATTTTTAGATATTTGTGTGGCATAATAGCACTGATGTAGCTATATCTCTGTTTTAATATAAGTGACTGAAGTTCCTAGTGTTGAAGACTTAGGTGATGATTTGTCCTTCAGCAAAATCAATAGAAATGGTTCCCACTAACTTCAAAGAAATGGGGTAACTTCTGACTACCCTCTCCGTGTCCCTTATGGTTAGTTAAGACTTTATTCAAGCACTTCATTGGGTAGTTGCTAAAACTCTTAATATGTTTATGAAGTCTTTATGCTTTTCCTGTCATGCAGAGGAGCATCCATTCAATAAATGGCCACATGTAAAAGCTTAACTTGTGATTTGATTACTAGATTCAGCTCTGTACTACTTTACTGTAGTAAAGTCCTACAATCCATCTGGAAAAGGATGTATTCCTTTTCTTCTTGTCTCAGTGGAACTCGAGCACTGAGACAGGAATGCATCACAAAGGGAGACAAGAATGTATTCTATGAACACCTAGAATCTAAGCTAATACACAGGAATGCTGAGTATGATTCAGGCTCAGTAATGCATCTTAGCATTTTTCATCAAAACCATGTAAAAATTAGTTTGAACCTAAATGATCTAAAGAAAATTTGTAAAACTGGGATCCAATACATCTATATGTATTTTCCATATATACTTGTAATATTCAGGCTTGAATTCTTCACAGACCTAATAAACTGCTATTCTGAAACATTTTTGTTTCCAGATATTATCCAAAAAAAAGAGTGAGACGTGCTGAGTATTTTTTGAGAAACTGAAAATCATTATACTTCTTCCACTATCTGGAATGACATCTTCACTATTTTAGCCTTTGTCTCAAATAAGCAGAACATAAGGATATTTTTCTAAAAGCAAAAATTAGTACATAGTCTCCAATAAATTATGTAAGCCTCATTTCTATGCATAAATGGAATTAGCTTTGACAAAGCACTGATGTATTAGTGTTGAAAATATGTCTGCAGTGCTGGCATAAGGAAACCTTCTCACTATTTAAGATAAATTAATTAACCATGTTTGGTCATTTGGAATAGCAAAATTGATTGATCAGAGTTGAGCCACACCACAGGATTCATATCATTCCCTGTGACAGAGAGAATGCACTGACTACAGCATCATCTTCAGCTGGAGCCTTAGGTAGTTAAGAACTCAAGGCATTAAAATAACAGTAAGAATCAATCGAGCATGGGAAGAGTTTTTGTCCAGGCACCTATCATAAGATGTGTTATGTATATCTTCCAGGTATTATGTCCTTGGGCCTTAATTGCTAATCCCCTAAAAATGTCTAAATTTCCATTCTCGTCAGGAAACCACATTCACGCAGGAGAACTACCTACAGTGCAGCCAGTGGTGGGACTCACACTCCGTGGGAATCTGTAGAAAGATACTATGTACCTGGTGTTATCAACACTGAGTGCATTGGTGTCTTCTTTCTTTTCCTGGTCCTCTCTTACTCCCCTTATGCATCTCCTCAATCTCCCTTCCCTTTCCGATGGACATCAGTGCAACAAATCAGTTTAAAATAAAATGTTGCAATAGAAGAAATGCCTTGCTGACTTAAACTGCTACATTGCACACAAGACAGGCAGGTATATTTCTATTTGGATACTTTCAGTGGCTACTTTAGGTGGCATTAATAACACCACTATTTATGTTACTATAAAGTCAGCTTGCACTGGAGTGTCACTTATATAGTGTTATGTTTCCTGCAAGGGTTCTTCCTATCACAATAATTTCTGGCTTTTTGAAGGTAAACATACAGGACAACTAAGCCAAGTATATGGAATTTCCAGTATTTTTAATGTTATAGCTATTGAAATAATGACCTTTATGCAGCCATCTGTGGCTCTATGCAATGCCTTCAATCTAGAGGTTCTTTGAGATTATTAATAGCAATAACATTATCTCAGCAATGTGAGAACTGTAGCTGTCCAGATTGAATGTCATTGGTAAAATTGCATTGGAAAATATTCCCATCTGAATTGGTTAAAAATATAGGCACAAAATCAAAGAATCACTCATTCAATTTCAAATATTTCTCAAGCATATTGAGCAAAATTCTGGACAGTCACTATCATCAGCAAATTAGGGTTTTTAAGAAAGTATTGAAGGCGTCAAAACTAAGCTTCCACTAATTTTTGAGTGTTGCTGCAAAAAGACCATAAACAACTTGGCATTTATGAATTTTTGTGATAAGTTTATCAAGTATAGTAGTGATCTTAAAAAAAGAGTTATTTTAAGGAAATATATGAATAGCTTTTTTGCTGTTGAATGAAGAAAAAGTTTACCTGATGGGCTATTCAAGGTTTTTCAGAGCGCTCAGAAATACGAAAGTTTTGGTTTATTTCATTTTTTTTGTTTCACAGTTTCCAAATATTTATGACAGAAAATGTTACCATTGTTAGACCTGTACATATAAACAAAAGTTGCAAAAGTGTTTCTATATCAAGCTCACAAGTGTGGTACATTGCCATCATGTTCTCTGATACAAATAGCCTTATGTGAGATCTATCTTTCTTCAGAAATTTTATTTATAGTTTATTTTATTCAATTTTTGTATTATACTGTCATTCTCTATAATAAGTTAATGCTATGCTGAAACTATTTAAAGGGATTATAGTGTCAGTAAATTTTAAATCTAGATACTTGCCTAAGCTTATGTTGCTGGAATAATGATTGATGAGCACTTTAGTAAAATTATGTGAAATAAAGTACATGACAGGGCAAAAAATATCACCAGCAACACCATCAAAACAGCCTTTAAAAGTTCAGTAACTGAAGAGTTTAAAAATTTAGTAACTGAAGAGCCACTTAGAGCCATTGTGCTTTAGTGATTAGAGGAGGCAGAAGCATATTATAGAAGCTGAAGTGAAATCCTGGCTAAGCAGAAAATGTTGGGACAATTATTTTGGCCTCAAAAAGATGAAATTTCACTCCTGGGGCTTATTCATTCTGACTCTGCGGCTGACTCACTGAGCTTACTTGGTCAAGTAATTTAACCTTTGGTCCTAGCTGGTTAAAAATTCTGACCAGTCCAAGAAATTTTGTTCAGAGGTGTGTCATCTTTTGTCTCTTAAACATTTAAAGATGATGTAGTGAAAGATTATCTTTGTATGAATTGTCCCATAAAAATCTAAATATCTCAAATTCTTCACAATTGAAGTCAACAGTAAGAGACAGATTTTTCTGGTTTTATTGCTTTTATTTTTTTTTCCATGCATTTTTTACAATATAGTCTGTTGCAATTGTAAGGAGACATTCACTAAATAGAAGTATTTAGCTCAGAAAGGAGATTATATTATAATACAAAAGCTACTAGACAGATAAGGAGAATATTCTTAAGTGTTTTTTTATCTTAAATCAGATCCAGGGTCTGGAAGTCAACTACTTCTTAAAGTGATTGTATTCTCTATAGTTAGGAGCTATCCTGCTGAACTAAGTGCTGCAGAATTTATGGTCAGAATAAGTACAAGCTGTTTATATGGATTACAAGACATTCTTAGGTAGGGAAAATAAAGTGATTCTGTGTGTCCTTGTATGGGAGTGAATAATTCAGCAGTTAATCATTCAGGAACTAGGCAGAAGCTCAGAAACGTGTTTACAAATGTGAGCAATTAAGACTTCAGGATCTGTGGCACTTTAGTCTTCAGGACTTGCTGAACCCTTTGGTGATGGCCACTGATTTGACTAGCCTGTCTTGCCCTTTTTCTCCATTGTGTGATGTGTAACATATGTTTTCCATGTCAAACAATTATTTTTCTACTCAGAATTGTGCCATTTACCATATGGTTAAAGAAGTTATACTATCATCTTTTTCATGTATTTTTCAACACTAACCTTCCATTCTGTCTACTACTGTGTGCCTTTCCAGCATTTACTTGCCAGGTTAGTTCTGATTAATCTGCATATATCTAAGATACCAGCGTATGTTACTAAGCTATGTTTTGTAAAGATGTTTTACACATAATACTCTCTATGCAGCTTGTATTTCTGATTATAATTTTCAGCCTCTGCACCAGTTTTTTCTTCTCATTTGATTTAATGAATTATGAAGTTATTATAATAAAACAGTAGCAATTTTTGACAATGTAGGATTAGTCTGTAACAATAGTAATATTATAATAACTTATTATCATAGCATAACAGTGAAAATATAGACTGCAACGATTTAATCTAGATGGACTCCTAGAAAATACCTAGTGTGAGAGTTTTTCATCCAGAACAACTTGCAAGGACCCCAGAAGGGTACATTTGGGCATGAAGAAAAGGAGACTGTAGTGTCATTCACTGGAGATACAACTGTGAGTTTAAACACTGGGGTTAATTTCTAAAGTGACATATAAATGCAAGCAAAACAAGTGTGCTCTGAGTGACATATTTCATTATCCCTATTGCAGGAAAACAGATGAGATAATTTTTTTATAATTCATTCCAAATTAGTCAAATTAAGTCTTTAAGTCTTAGTCTCAGTGTTAGAACTGTCACTGAATTTTCAGTGGGGATGACACTGAAAAATGTGAAGGCAGAGAGAAAACTAGCAGAAGCATATATTTAAAAACTAATATTTCTTCATGTGAGAATGCAGAAAGTATTAATGGTGTGTAAATTTCTCCTTGGAGATTTGAGACAGTAAGTCCTGCAGCGTTCTTCACTAATTGGAGAAGATATGAAAAGGAAGAAAAAGAAGGAAGTGATCATCTTTGTTAGTGTGCCTAGAGGTTCTTTTCCCTTCTCATAAGCAAAGATTTAAAACAATTTTGAGACAAATTTTTAAAAATATAAATGTCTGTGTAAAGTGGGATGGAATACAATTTACATCGGCCAGAGATAGAGGTGGAGTGATGCTAGGCTAACCTGAGAGCTGTGTTTAACAAGATAACTGGTTTTCTTGAAGAAAATGATAATGTACTTTTTTTTATCTAGACTTCAAAAGAACATCTGATCTGGTGAAATTCTTTAGCGTGAGGAGGAAAGTTAGAGACTTAGAGACCGGAAACAATTTTTTAAGCGTAAAACAACTAAAAGGAAGAGAGTTAAAAAACGCAGTAACTTGTCTTAATAGATATTATTATAAGAATTCCTCTAACCTTATCCGTGGTGCTGACAAATGCTAACATTTTCATCAAGAAATTTAGTATACTAGAATAAAATTAACCAGTGGCACATATATAAGATGAACTCTCATGAGAGTACTGCCATAACATCTGAAAACTCTTTCACTGTTCTATGACAGAATTATGATGGCATGATTAAAATACTGAAACATTTTAAGTATTGGTGCATTTATATTGTTACTTAACAAAAGTTTTGACTTGTAAGCTGGGAAAACAACTGTTGGGAAGGGAGATGAATGTGTGAGTCAGTCACAAATCACTTGAGTGCCTTTGCCAAGAATGGAAGGAAGGAAGGAAGGAAGGAAGGAAGGAAGGAAGGAAGGAAGGGAGGGACAGATCAGTATGCTTGAAGTGAAGTATCTCCAGTAGGTAATGAAATTTTGATCATTAGTATAGGAAGAGTTAAAACTATTTGGAGCATTGAAGAGAGTATTAAAAAACCCTCCGTGTTTGAACTGAAGCAGGTACATAGACCGGCTGCTTTAATAACTAGAGGAATGAAGAAGCTGTTTTACATGAGGAGACTGAAAGAGCTGGATTTAGCCTAGCAAAATAATAGCTGAAAAAAAGTATGATTGCCTTCTATAAATAAATGGGGGCAAGAGGAAGATGAGTTATTTTTGCTAAAGGACAAGGTTACACAAGAACAAATTAATATAAACCAGCTATGAATGCATTTATTCCACAAATTCATAAAAAAGGGTTTTAAGAGGGAGCTCAAATGAGATGAATGGGATTATATGACATGATTATTTATGATAGCAGGGAATTGGATTCATTGACCCAGGATGCCTCCTCTAGTTCCACAGCATATGCTTGTACAAATCGCAGTTCTGTTCTCTGGCTAGTAGATCACCTATTTCTGTGATTAGCTACTTCCTTTGCTGAGATATTATAAAACTTTGATTTTTGTTTCCAGCAGTGATGCAGTCAGAGAGTTGGGTTTTGTTCTGCTGACCCCTACAATTTTTTTCCCCTCTTTTTTTTTTTTTTTTTTTTTAAATGTGTGAGAGTAGTTATATTCTGCATTTTCCAGTATTTTTGTCAGAAAAACAGATCAGGGTGAGTGGAGGCAAAAAAGTACATGAAAGGTAGGTGGTAAACTTCCTGGGCAGGAATTATGTATGAGTAGGTATGAACAGGTAAAACAACCAGTTTTACGCCTCTGTATTTCAAATATGAGCATTTCAAATATAGACATGCATGTTACTTATTAATGTTGGTATAAACAGTATTAACAGTTACTTTGCTTTACATTAGTATTTTATTTTTACAGACATATAGGAAATTCAAATATAGAGGTGTATTTCTCTGTTTTTTGTTGGTTTTTTTTGTAAGTTCCACTGGCTCCACAGGAATGCCTTGCTCTCTCAGATCACCAAGTTGATTTTGTGAGTGACCCGATGCCTTGAAGTGCCACATTTGCTTAGGGTGACCTATTTGGCTCAAGTGACTGAGGTGCATCTGCTCATCTTGGTTACTCACATTCCTTTCTTGATGAGCTGGATAGACAGGATTGTCTTTTCAAGAACATGCATTGCTGATAATTTGCTTAGAAGGGCATGTGTGTAAGTTTTGAAGAATTACCTCTATAGTCATTGGCTATGATGTTGCAAGAGCTTGTTAGACAAAAGAAAATGGTAAGCAACTGGTAAAGTGTCATACATAAAAAAATTCCTTAGTAGACCGAAAGCTTCTTTTTTGCTTTTATTTTGTTTTGAAAAATAAGTACATATATCTTTGTAGTACTCTAGCTGAGTGATTTGGGGAAGTGATAACAGAAAGAAAGGAAATTTTAGGAAGACGTAAATGCTAAATTTTTTATTCATCCACAGTGAGTTGTGAGGGCTGTTAGTCAGACAAAATGGTTCATCAGTCATAATGTTCAGAATTTCAGCTCTTCTCTGGTACTGAGCATGTGCTGGATCTCACTGGTATTGTCAGGCATGCTAAGCAAATATTAAGGAGTGTGAGAGCAGCAATGCAGAAAAATTCAAACTAGTGTTGCATTATGCCCTGTCAGTCACGGTGAATGTGGCCTGACACAGCATGGTATTTGTGCCCAGATGGTCTCAAGGGCTTAAAATTCTTAAAAGGAAAGTTTCTTGTGAGCTAGGTTATTAAGAGTTTCATCTGAATAAGGAATGAAGGTTGTGGCCCTTTAGAAACACAGTGTCCCAAGAGATTCCTGTCTTTGTCAATTTAAAATGATGGCAAGCAGTGGCATCATATTTATTGTATAGCAGTATTTATATTAATAGCCACCACATAACAGCTGAAAAACATTCCTTTTCTATCTGGGCATGTCGCCTCAATACATTAGCAAGGGTTCAAGAACAGAAGATGACAGGCTTTCATAGAGAATCATGCTGTTAAAATAACATTCTCTCCTGTGCCATAGCTTCTGGCACTGGAACCCACCATCCTGCTGTAAATTGCTGACATCAGTGTAGTACAGCATTAATGTTATAACTTTAACCCTTTTGAAACCATTTCTCCGGGTAAGTCTCTATCATATTTAGAAGGAAGACAAGAAAATTTCACAGGAAAATGTACACATATACATACATACACCCATAGAGTGTATTTCTTATTGACAAATTTTAGAAAACAGACTTCAGATTTTCTTTAGAACTCTCACTGCTTTTTCAAAATTATGGCATTAACGATGATGGCTCTTTAATTTATAAGTGAAAGAAAAATGAGATTCTGTATATTTAAAATGTCGTCCTTCAGAACTTCCTGGTAAACTCTGTCAACATCGACATATTAATTTCAATAATAGAAGAGTGAGAAAGAGGGAAGAGGGGAAGAGAAGCACTCAGCTGTTCCAATCGCGTTCTTGTTTTGTTTTGGTGACTGTAACTCCTTTCAATGTATCAATCATAGATCACAGATCTTCTCTGTTTAATGCTATGCAACTTTTAAATTACGTCTGTTACTGTGAAACATGGTCTTTGTGATTTCTTTGCAGACATTTTGCTCTGATGATTCTTTATTCATAAAGAAATAATCTAACTATAGCTATGACTGAATGCAAAATAAGAAGACAAAATGGACACCCAAGTTAACCAAGGCTTCTTGATCTGCAAGCGGGAAAAAGCATTTGCAGTGCCAATTTACAAGTTGTAGATAAATTTCTGAACTTCACTACAGAGAAACTGAGGTAGAAATAAAATGTGATTAGTTATTTGAATAAGTGCAGGAGGGTTTTGAACATTTTTGAAAGCAGGCATCACACAAATGCTGACCAATTCACACAAATGTTAACCAAATCTGAGTTTCTTAGCAGAATCACAGTGCAAATTGCAATTTGGAAAAGTCTCTTATATTTTAAATTAATACCTGAATTTAATTCTTCCTGATCAACTCCTTAAGAAGTTGGTCTTTTCCTAGGACACATGATAGATGAAATCTTTATTCATTTTACCTGCCCTGCATAAGGACTCTGTTCTGCAGCAACACTCTTGCAGGTGTAAGAAATAATTTCTCACACTACATACTAGAGACTCCCAGATACACTGGGTCAGACTGCTTTAAAT
The DNA here is from genome assembly GCF_017590055.1 of Onychostruthus taczanowskii. NCBI lineage: Eukaryota > Metazoa > Chordata > Aves > Passeriformes > Passeridae > Onychostruthus > Onychostruthus taczanowskii. Next base: position 22,506,980 of record NW_024496525.1, read on the forward strand.
TCAACTTCTTTTCTGCCTTTCAAATAGCTATTTAATTTTAAATATATATATCTTTACAACCTCTCATGGCATGAAAATGAAACCTCCTGACATTTGTTTGTCTGTTGTTAAATAAAAGGTGATAACATAGTAAAAAAGTTGATTAGATTTTCTGCTCCTGTGATGATCTTCACTGGCAGAAATTTGTTGTACAGAGTTTGGGCCGAAAGTATTCTTGGTATAATTCCTTTAAATCTAGCTTTCTGTTTCCATCAAATTCTACTCATTTTTAGGGGGTCTGAATTGAATTGGGATTTACCTTACACGATGTGGGATAAGAGAACAGAAGTTGTTAAAAGGTATCACAGCTTAGATTGCCAAAATTGACATATTCATCCCTGAATGTGTCTCATTTTTTTCCAGTGGCCTTACAGTGTGTAGAGACATAGGAAACCTGAAAGAATGAATTTTCATGCACAAAATTGTGTTAAATATACAGCCTGCTATAACAAGAGCTCACCTGGTTTAAAGTATTATTTTGAGGTTTTTTGCTTGAAAAAGCATAAAGTTGTTCACATATCTTCTTCCTTGTTGCCTTTGCTGAAGCAAGGACAGATAAATTTCTTCCCATGAAGTTAATTACCCACTAATAAAACAATACACAAACACAAAGTATCACTTTGGTTCATCCCTGGAAAATAATACCATATCTTCCAACCTGCACCATCATGGAGTCATATGCTACCATTTCTGGAGGTGATGATAAGCTAGTGGGCTTCCTAAGCTTCTTGGACTTTTGTCACTCTTCTTCACACCAGCTCTATTTTTACTTCTTCAGGACCCTGAATCCAGCAACCCCATTCCTCTGAAAACAATGAATTTCTGCAGTGGTTTTGCTGTCCCACGTTACAATTCCTGTTAGTGTTTTAGTTCTGCTGATTTTTTTTTTGCTATTTTTTAGGTCTTATTCCAGCATCTTTTTAGTTCTTGACTAAATTATTAAGTATAGGTTTCTTCTGCAGGGCTTAGGGATTTAGCTAAAGGATCTCATTAATGTTAATGGAGGTCATATATAAATCTATGTTCAGCATAGAGAAATTTTTCCCTTCATTTTTTTGGTGAAGGGTGATATGAGTGTGATCAATTTTTCGTTGATACCATATTAAGAAGGTTAAGAATAAAGGCATTTAAATGACTTCTTATTTTGATACAGAAAATAGAAAATATACTAATATACTAACATGCCTATATATTGTATTGTATTTTCCCATCTTGTCATTTCAGTGAGTAGAAAAGATTTAGTTTCAACTTATTCAATTATTAATTGTTGTAGTGCCAGTTTATCAGACTGAAAATCTCAAACAATTAATGTCTCTATTCAAAGAAGAAATACAGCAGAGGTGTTATGGAACTATGAGCCATTCTTTCATCCTCCTTTCACACATACACATAATCTGATTCTGTCCCTCATCCTATCTCAGAGGGACCTTCTAGGGAATAACTGGATAGTTTCATCTCCTTCACTATTTGGGGATTTTTGGTGTCACAAGGGCACAGTTACTCCAAATGGGAGTTGTAGTTTTGGCTGTAGCCAGTGGTAGCTGCAGTGGAATTTGATTCCTTATTTCACACAGAACTGCCATCAGCTGGTAACAGTTGTCAGGTCCAGTTAAGATTAATTTGAAATAACATGCCAAAATTTGAGGGATTTTGTAGTCTATTTTCAGTTTTCAACCAAATATTTCCTCATATATTAATCTAATACCATGTCTACAATCTGTGTTCTTTTCTGGACATTTTTTCCAATCTAAATTTTAATAGGCCAAAGCTAGGAACAGGTCATGCAGAAACTCTTATAGATCTGTCTGACTTTGATGTGGAAGCTAGGGCTAATTGCATTTGACCCTTACTGCTTTGGGGTGAATCTAAACTATCCTAGCTCTAAATCCTGATTATTTTCTATTTGTACCTCATAAAACCCATGTGAAAATGAGAACTATATTGAATTTTATAATTTTAAACTATTTTTTTCCTCTAGTAGTAATAACAAATAGAACTCTTGATATTTTCCAAAACATCTTACCTTAGCTTTAATAATTTTTTTCCAGATTTACCAGATACTTAAAGCTACTGGTAACTATGAGACCTGAACTAGGCAATGTGAATATGACCATGGCACTATTTTTTTTTCAGAATATATGCGCATAATATATATTAATCCACATCTGTGTAAATCCAGATCCACCTTTGCTACTTTCCTGAGTCCAAGGAGCCAGGGTGGTTGGTGGAAACTTGGCCAAGCAGAGGTGCAGTGGTTGATTATCTGTTCGCTCTGTGAAAAACTGTGAGGCTGATTGAAATCAACTCTCAGCGTTCACCGGTCCCAGATCTGTAGTAGGAGGACACTGGTTTGCATCAACACTGGAAATATCAGCCATGTGTAGATAGTGCTCAAATCCAAATTGTAATTAAAAATTTAATTATAGCAATGCAGTACAAAGCTTTTTAATGTCATTGATTGAGAATTTTTCACCAGAAAATATGCGCCGATGAAAAGTACATACCAATCAAGTGCTAAACATCTAAAATCCTATTAGAAATCTTGTGGTTGCTCAAAATCTTCAAAATACAGCTATTCACTTTTCTGCTTCAGCTAGTTCTATAGTATTTATCTAGCCTACAGAAGCATTTGGTGAATTGTTCATCTTTACAACATGCTTTTAACTGTAAAAGGGCATGTAAATCAAGTGTCCCTGTTATGCATGCATTGCTAACAGCTCTTAGTCTGAAAAACTTCCTGATCTCACTCAGAGCTTGCCTGCCATACCTCTAAGCCTCATTAATTTTTGACAGTTCTTCATGGGTTAAGATGTTATTTTCTTTGCGTAAACATGGTGTCTAAATGGTAGGTAAAATAATTTGCCATTTAGAAAATACTCACCTGTGAACATTATTAGGATAATATACTTGAAAATGGGGAACGTTATTAAAATATTGAAATAAGTATTTGAATGTAGTCCTAGAATTAGTTATATCTGTATTTTAAATCAATATAACTACAAAATTTGATTTTTCATGTCCGGTATTCCCATCTGGGTTTTGACTCAATAATTATAGCAGTAGCTAATTGCAAATTCTATATTTAAGTTGCCTAGGAATTTCTTTACAAAGGATTACAATGAGCTCTTTTTTCAGAAACTTCCATATCTGTCTTATTTACAGCAGAAATCTGATATTAGTTGAGAGAAAACCCTGTGATTTTTTTTTTCCAAACAATTCAATTTCTGATTTGGTTGTAATACAAAATTTTAAACATTGTAATTTCTCTTCTCTTTTTTTATATCTTCAGTAGGTGCACACCTTCTCTAATCTGTCTGAAGCTGCTGGTAATTTTTTTGAGAAAATGCTTCACTTTTGACATGGTTATAGTAGTTGAGGTGAGGGTGAAGGCCAAAGCCTCCACATGTACACACGCTTTCCTCCCTGTTAATCCAAGAAGAGGCAGGTGTGCAGAGCACCCATCACTGACCCTGGGGACACACTGCAGCCCTCCCCATGAACTCCACCATCTCACATATGTCCACGTGCTGGTCTGCTCACTCTGTCAGTGAAGCAAGTGAGGTAGGGGCTCCTGTGTGGCTCTAACAATGCCTCAATGATTTTTCATGAGCATATTATTTCCCCCGTGGAGGTATGTTGTGAACTTGTCTGGCAGTGCAGACTTTCTCTGACAGAGAAAAATCAAATGCCTCTAAATTTTGCAAGTACCAGAACTACTTTAAAGTGACAGGTCAGGCGTTGTAGTAGAGCAGAGATATCAGAGCCTAAGTCATGTGAGGTCCAGGGATTTACAAAGCCTTTGTGACAGCATTATGTTCAGTAGAGGTGTGAGGAGAGTATTGATTCTGCATTGGTATTGTTAGTCTTGGTAGAAAAGTACCAGAAGGAACTTTGCAACCATTCACATTGGTTGTTTTGCCTACTATTATAAGCTGCAGGCTAGAAAATTTGTTTTAAAGCTCAGTTTAAGATGAAAAGTCAAAACAGTTCTAGCAGCATAAGTAATATGGGGTTCACAAGTAGGAGCAACTTCTTACTTGTGAATTTATTAAAAGAAACTCCCCACATGGTCCCCTGAGTGAGCATAGGAAGTAGAATACTACTCACACTAGGAAGGAAAATAATACCTTCTGTCCAAATATAAGTGGAGTGAGAAAATGGGTTAAAACCCAAACCTGACAATAGATTTAACTTGAAAGCATTTTTTTTCATCCTTGTTGAGTGTGCACTTAAGAGACTGTGCTGCTCCAAGGAACACAGAAGAGTGCTAAGGAATGGATATTTCTTCTCTCCTTCACAACTGTTGTCCAGCAGTTAATAGTAGAAAATGTCCCAAATTTTTCATTTGAATTTTTCATCTCAACAGAAGCGCAAATATATTTAATAGGAGACCCTTTGAACCAAATATAATGCAATCAAGAAATTTAATGTTTTCAAATCCGTGTAGGTAATAACATACTAGATAATCAAAATTCTTATCACAAGTTTATCCTGTTTTTCTGTAGAATTTGACTATTCTTTTTTGAGCCCTTATTGATGTACAATTTGTTTTCTAAGTTTTATGCATTTTTGCATGGGTCCTAATTATAGAAGGGAAATCCACCTGAAGATATTTCACTTGTAACCAAAAAAGATGTCTCATGACATGCTGCTCTTTCCATACTTTCTGAGTCCTTCACTACTTTTTCATTTCTGATTCCCGAACTCACCATCTGCAATACTTTTCCAGTAAATTATCACTTAACAATGTTTAATTGTTAATTTAGTGATGTTTTTGTTCAACTCATTGCAAGCAAATATATTTTTGTGGTGCTTACTTCCAGGTATCCAGTGCTCCTTTGACACCTAGTCTCCCCAAACTTCAGCATTTAATTTTAAAGAAACATTGAAACACATGTTTTATTAAAATCAGTATATCAAGAGAACACATTTGGCCTTCAGCAGGGAAGTGTCTGCTAGATACTATTGTACTTACCGAAGAAATTGAGTCAGACCAAATGTAATGAACTGGCCTAGTTGAATGTCAGGGATTTTATAGGTTTTCCAATGTTCATTTCTTCTTGATTATGTGTTTGCTGGTCTTCATTCGGTCTGGAGCATCATTACCTAATGTTTCTACTATATTTGAGGGGTGAAAAGTAATTTAGCACAGAAGTACATTTACTTTGTTAAATGCTCTTGCTATCTCCTATGGGTAGAGCCTGGATGTCCTTAAATCCATTTATTTAGCAGAGACCTCTTTCAAGAAAGATGGATTTATTTCCGTGCTTTTTTCATTGATGCTGTTTTGGAAAGATATCAGCACACTAAAGGAAACAAAATGTTCAGCTCACAAATCTAAGGGGAGCTTGGAGCTGCTGAGAAAAAATTACTTTTCTATTTAAAAAAAGCCCATTAGAAACTCTGTTTTGAAAAATTAAGAATAAAAGAAGTATTCACTTTCCAACCAAATACGGTTCTTTTAGAAATCCAAATGCCATTTAGTTTATGTAAGTCACGGGAGGGAGAGAATATCAGTCAGAAGCCTGTCCACGCTTGATGAAATCCACAGAAACCTCCTGGAGTGGATTGTGCTTCACATTGGGGAGTGCAGAGATGAGGGAGGAAGAATGTAGAACAAATATGCAGCAGAGAAAAAGGGAATGAAAAGGTGGAAATACAGATGTGTGTGTGTGAACTTAGGTCATTGTTACAGAATAGGGGAAAGAACATCCAGTACAGGGTTCCAGTTGGGTTCTTCCTTGGCCTCACACTGGTACCAATGAAAGCTTCATCAGGGTGGAGGAGGTGGAGGGGACATTGATTTTTTTAGAAGGATATGTGTAAAAGTAAAATGCAACAATGCCTGGAATGAGTTAAAGTTTTGGCTGACATTAATTAGTGAGACTGCTGTTAATACACGGTGGTGTTTTTATCTCTGCTTCCAATTAAATCAAACCATGGCAGTGAGATTTTACATGGTGCAGGATGGTGCACTGCATCACCAGATGAAACTTTAGGATAAATTTTTGTTTTGAAAAGTGACTTACACCCTTAAATATCCCATGAAACTGAAAGAGCCCATTATCTTGTTTATTATTCAGGTCTTTAAAAAATCCCTTGATGCAGCAGTAATTGCTTTCCTGAATCAACGGAATTTATGTAAAACAAAGTTTCAGCTGCTTTCTTGAAAATATTTCTTTCAAGCCTATTACACTAAATGTTGTTCAGAATAGTCCCAAGAAACTTGGAGAAAATTGCCTCTATGCTATTTTTCCCTAACACACTGAAACTAGTCACTTGTAGTTTTATGTCCATGTCATTCCACAATGTATTAACTGTGTTTTTCTACTGAGCTGCCATTGTTAGCAGTGTAAGTCTTGCATAAGCTGCACAGCTACATATCTCAAATTATAAAGTGGGATGGAGAGACCAAGATATTGGCATTCTATGCAGCCAACAGAATATAGCACTATAAGTGATGATATTTGGACCAGCCCTCCAGGCTCATTGACTTCAGTAATTCTTTCTGTTCATGGACATAAAAATTCTCTCAAGGTCACACCCAAGGTTAAATCATGGGAACTTCAAAATGGGAAACTTTAAAAAATACTTCTGAAAATAAAACAAAGGCCCTACTGAAACTAATGGGAAATTTTCCATTGACTTCAAAGGCAGTAGAATAGAATCAGAGCCATGAATCTTCATACATGGGAAAGGAATCCATGACTATGATTCTGTAGTAGCTTCTCAAAATTATACATTTCCTATGGACCATCTTCTTTTACCTATTTTAATAATTTCTGGCTTCTCTTTAAATAAAGAATGTAGTCGTGCAACCTAGTGCAAATAAACCCATTTCAAAAATAGCAAATATGAGAAATAGAGCATATAGAACTTGAATATTCAAAATTAAACAATAAAATAACTCACAGTAAAGCCTTTTTAACACTCTACTAAAAACATCAATATTAATTTTGTTGAGAAAGCATACAGATGACAGATGTTATGATGACATTTTAGCACATGACATTGGGAAGAAAGTTACAATGGAGAGTGCATGGTTTGGTTTGGTTTTTTTTCTTTTTTTTCCTGTTTTTTTTTGGTTTGTTTTTGTTTTTTTTTTTTTTTTTTTTTTTTTTTAAGAGACAAAGAACATTCACATTCTCAAACTTCATTACCACATTGTGGCATCTGTTTTAAAAAATAAATATTTATCCACAAATCTTAGATATGTTTAGAAATATACCCGAAAACAAAAGAAAAGGAAAAAAAAACCTTTTACATCTCCTTTTTACTGATTTCTTCAAATGTTCGTGTCATAGCATAGTCAGACTTCAGTTTGAAGTGTCAAAATATTATGCAGTGTGTTCTCAGCCAGACAAGCACAAGAAAATGGCCATTTTCTTCTTCCAATTTCAGGAGAATTTGGCCCTGGAAGCAGAAATTCCTGAAAATGGGAGTGATATATTTGCATTCCTTTTCCCTTGCTTTTTGAGCACATTTACATGAGTCTTGAGAAGAGCTTTAGCAGTGAATTGTAAGCTGTTCTGTTGAGTTTGTCTTACACAACTTTCTATGAGAATTTCCACCAGAAAAATCAGTCCTAGAAATTCTGAGCATTGAGCATGAACCCAAAAATGACTAATGTGACCAACTGCAACTAGTGACACGTTCAATAATAAGCCATCTTATAGCTGTAATTTGCAGAAGACTTTATTGCACAATTCAAAATCATGTATATATTTTAGAAAATCATAATATTTGCTTCAAGAGCACTCCAGGAACAGAACAAAAGGTGATTCTTTTTTTGCTATTGCAATTTTTTGTCTCCATCTGAGGTCTAAGATTGCTTATCCAATGAATAGTAAAAAGAGTTGCAAGAAGTGGTGAAAGACCGAAAGATTATTTAACTTTGTCACAAAGTTGTCCACATGGTATGGTTAAATCAAGGACTTGGGGTAGTCTGCAGCATTAGCAACATGAGGTTAATTTTCTTTGCTCACGTAGTAAAATAATTGCCATGAATTCTACCGTGTCTTATTCAGGCCACATTAAAACCTGCATGCTGTATAATCTAGGCACTTTAATTCATATGAGTCTCAATATGCCAGGTTTATATTTATTTTTCTTTCTTCCATGCACGTTTGATATAGTATGTCCAACTATTCCTTCTGGCTTTCACTCTGCATAGTTATTCAAAAGCCAAGAAGACAAATTCCCTGTGCAATTCAGAAAAGACAGACTGGTAACTTTTCAGCATTTAAAAAGCCTTTTGTCACCTACTCTGAGAGAGAGCAAGGTAAAACCAGCATGGTCACTTTAATAGTTGATGCTTAAAACAAAGATGGATTTGAATAGTTGCCTTGGCTTTTTGCCGTGTATGTTTGTGCTGTTCTCTGCACAGCACTATAGTTTCCATGCTATCTTAACCATAACATCAGGGGAAGTTTTGTGCTGGTTTCCCTGTATCCTTGTAAATCATTCTGTCTATTTGCATGCTTGCAAGAAACAAAAAAATTTTGCGAGTGCTCTTATTAAGTTGAGTTACCCACTGTGACAACAGTCTTCCCTCTATTGGCTTTGAGTGATTCTGTCTGATGTTGGTAGTAAAGGCTAAAAGGAGAAAAACAAACCAAAATAACAAAGCTGGAACAGTGAAACCTCAGGCCATTAAGGGCCATGTCTTCAAAACTGTATGTCTAAGCAGAGAGGACATGTGGTTTCATTGATTGAATACAGACTGAGAGACAGGAACTTGTAACTTTTAATTTTACTTGTGCTCCCGTCTCACTTTGCAGCCCTTAAGCAAGTTTATTCAACTCTGCAGAAGATCTAGCATTGTCTTTTGTGGAGTCACAACACCACTTTCAAAGGCCAAGGCAGATTTGGGCCACACTTTGAGTTGTACTCATTCTGGTCTGCTCCAAGAGGGCAAGAAGGCATCCTGAAGGTTGTTCAGAAAACTGCCCAAGCTGGTGCAATTATGTGTACTAAATCACGAACTTAGTTCTTATCCTCAAGCCCTTGGCCTTATATCCCATATACTGGGTCTTATCCTGTTTTTCTTGGGAAAGTCTGAGCTGCTTTTGATACCAGCTGTGCAGTTGAGCAGTGTCTGCAGTATGTATATTTACCACAGGGCTGTATGCAGTTCACAGCTGAACCCAGAACACGCAGCCCTGTGTCTCAATTTTTCAATCTAAACTGAAAAATAAAAATGCCTTTTGAATTCCAGGAGGAGGCTAATGATCCTTGTCGTGCTGTGACTTTGCAAGGGATCTTTAGCTAACCCTGGGAACAGAAGCAGCTGAAGCACATACTCTTATGTCCCTGGAGAAAACAGGGAAGGATTCACAGTGGGAAGAACAAACCATACGTCAGTTCCTGGCCAAGGTGTTACCTTTCAATGGCAGGGCTGCCTGCGAGAGCAGGAGTCTGGGCTCTGACCCAGGAGGTCAGCTCCAGGCCCACGTTGCATAGCCTATGGATGAAGCAGGGAGTTAGTTCCACTCCTGCTGACAGCCATCTGGTCAGAAGCATGGCCAGTGCTGCTCTTACAGGACTGATGCCTTGTGAAGGCTGACCTAGAAGAGAGACTAGATGGAGCTAAAGAATAAAGCAGGTATTTATTAAGACGCCTCAAATAGATCCAACTTGGGCTGCACAACCCAAAATAGCCACAAAATGGGTGACCAGTCACAGGGTCTCCCACTTTTATAAGTTTTGGTCCATTAGCATATTGGAGCTAATTGTCCAATTACAGCTTTAGCCCATGAAGTCCCATCCTTTTTGTTTTTCCCTTTTCGGTCCACCATTGTTTATGCTCTTGGGCCTGAGATCTGGATTGGCTGTCCTTGGTCCCCAGCTAGAGAAGGAGCTGTTTTGTCTACCTACTCTGTGAAGAGAGCTTACTATCCCCTACACTTACACAGGAGCAGAAGCAGAATAGAATCTGAAAAATATAAAAGCTTAAACCTGAGGCATCATTTCCCCCAAGCTTGCAAACTCCAAACTGACATGAGTAAATGAGCACTAGGGTGAATATAATTGACTGTAGCTGGTATTAGCAATAAAAAAAATCTCCACAAAGCCAGCACATAACCATGAGGCCCGACCTTTTGATTTCTTATTTTGAGGAGGGAAATCCAAAACTTTAAAACTTTCAAAAAAAGTAACAGAAGATGAAGATGTCCTCTGTTTCTACCACAATCCTGGCTAAATTAAGTCTGTAGTACTGCTCCAGACCCTGTTTCTTTGCCTGTTGAAAACGAGCAGCAGAGAACACTTCAACTTGTGAATTTTTGTTACTTTTTAATGAGATATCTGGGATATTCTACCCACACAGCTTGATAGAGAATGCTGCTTTCATGGTGCTTATATTCATTTTACATTTTATTATGCTCAGGAGAGATAGAGTTGTCATAAATATTTAAGTGAGAAGCTACGTAGGATAATTGAATTAATCAGTCATTTTTTACTTAATGCTCATACTGAGTTTAAGAAACACATCCACTGGTGTTATGTCTGATTATAGGTTCTGACTTGCAACCTGATTTTACTGTGAATCTTAATACACTTGTCATGTCTTTTATGGCATAGTCTCATTGAACCAGTGGGTCCAGAAGTACTTAAGCTTGTCTTCCCTGAGATGCAAGACTTTGTGATTATAGGTATGAGAATAAGGATTGCAAATGTAAATGCTAAGGGATGTCCAGGCCACCATAACATGTCTTAGAAAAATTAATTACTTCATTGATTAAACAGCACCATTTAGAGGTGCAGGGGTATTCTACTTGCCAAATATTAGAAGGATGGTGTCATTTTCCATCCTGTCTTTATCTACTGCTTCTAACTGTAAGGTCGTTTTCATCCAAAGAGCTTGTCACAGAAAAAATCAGTGTCTACCAACAAGAGAGACTGAAGACTGGAGTTTTTTCTGTCAGTGGAGTGACACTAGTCTCTCCAAGCTCCCCTTTTAGAGGCCTGCCTGTCTGCTTCTGGCTCAGTATTTAATCAAAGGTTTGCCATCAGGAAAAAGAAACCATCACACAAGCATTGCCTCCTCTTCACTCCGCTTTGGACTCCACTTCTCCTAAGGAGTGCCCTTAAGCTGCCACCTCATTTTTCACCATACTTATAGACTGATGGCTGGACACTACTGTCCAAGTCTGGATTAGAAAGCATGATGAGAAAGGTGAATAATGTTGTATACAATGACAAGCATGACTGTGCCCAACAGATCCCAGGATATAATTATGGTTTAGAAATAAAGCAGTATTTGAACTCTCACAGCTGTCTTAAGATTCTGAGATGACATTTACTATGTCCTGCAGTAATTAATGCAAAAGCTGACCTGACTCCCTGAAAGGGAGGTAGCAAATATAACATGGAAAGAAAATTATCTTGTGGGATCACAAATTTTTAACTTTATTTTTTTTAGAGAAAAAAATAAGCAATATTGTTGGCTGTTACAAAGAATGTATTAAGTGCCAGTACCACAGCTGTCAAGAAACCATGTCTGGATTTTATTTATTTATTTTTAGGACATTCAAACAGGAGGAAAATAGTGATTGTTTAGAAAATAGACTAAATGTTATGATTGTTATTGCTTAGGTTAACAATGGCAGAGAGCAGTGGAAGTTTTTGAAGTGTTAATCCAGAAAAAGGGGAAAGACATTGATCAGGATGCATGTTGATGTGTTATGGGTGGTGATAGAATGGAATCAAGCACAGTATCAGAAGAAAAGATGTAGTTATCCTCTGCTTTTGTTTCTTTTTATCACTGTATTTATTCTGAAATTTTCTTTGTGATGTGTCTCATTTAGAAAGGGAGACATTTTTTCTAAAGTCTCCTCACACTGAAACACAAGTAAAGTTACATATTCTATATGTTAGTGGAAGACTAGGATATTTCTAAATATCTACCTCAAAGGAGATGAAGTGAGATGGTGAGCAAGTCTTTCTTCAAAGGATTGTGTTTGACAACGTTCCCAGCAGTCAAAAAGGAAACGACATAACCTAGAAAGTTCACAGACTTCATAGAGAGTTTATATAGCAGCTGATTGGATGACCTCTTTCACCAAAGTTTCACTGAGAAGAAAGATCCCATTTATATAATATAAAGAATACAAATGGAATTTAAAAAAAAAAAATTTATACAAAAATTAGCTAAATGAAAATTACAGGTGTGTTCTAACTGAACGACTAGATTCAAAACAGTCTGAATTTCAAGTCAATGTAATTTTATATACAGATATTTTGGCTTAGCTTGGGTTTTTCTATATAGGAAAGGTGCAGAGGTCATTGAAGAAAAGTATATAAAACATGATGATATGTTTCAGTTCCTTCTGTGATCACTACTTCACTCCTTACAGTTTCCAGTCCTCTAAAGCTAAAGCAGAACATTGCTATTTAGGGAACCAGAACTTAGCCCTGGAAGCACATTTTTGCATCATCATTTTACCATTTTATTTTCTTACTTGTTGTAAAAACTCATGATCTTAAAAGCGAAATAGACCAGTAAAGTCACCCTCCTTGTTGCATTCGGAGTAGTTCGGACTGTAAGATATGACTGACTAAAACAAGAAATTCTTAGCTGCGACAGACCAGCAGTCCATCTATCTCAGTGTTTTGTCTTCAATGAAGATAAGAAATTGTTGGAGTTGCTTTTTGCCATCTGGTTTCCCCCTGTACACATCCAGAAGTGCCTGAAATAGTGGAACTATACATATTAGACATATACATATACATGTACGTATACATTTCTCCTCTCCTTAAGGGAATGTATTTAAAGACCAATAATTGTGAAAACATTTCCACAGAAATTTTCACTTCACTATCTAATGTGTAAAGGAATATTTTTTGTTACCTGTTTTACAGATACCTTGCTATTTTTAATGAATCACAGTTTCTCTTGGTATTCAAAATATAATTTTTATACAAGAATTTTCCTAATTCCATGCTTCTTGTGAGGCAGTGTGAGTCAGAAGCTTCCCAAGTGGAGACTGGTATTTGCAGTTAATTTGATGCAGGTACCTATTAAAATCACCTCTCATTTTCTTTTGTTCCAATGCTGCTCAGTGATTTCTGGGAAATGAACTCAGCAAGTGACCAGAACAGCCATGGTGACTGTGTTTAAACAGTGACTGTGTTTAGTCAGTCGTTATCTGTGCTTTAAAAGTAGTTTGTTATTAATAATAATATTGAACACTATTGCTTTGACAAGATTTCCTCCTTCATATAAGCCCTAAGCAGAAGATTTGAATAATTTTTTTTTAAAAAGAGGGTTAACGCTTGAAATATTTTCAGGGAATATAGAAACAGATTTTTGTTTTCCCTTGAATACAGGATGGTTTTCTGTTTCACTGAAGCAGAGGAGAGCAGCCAAGAGGCTTAAAAACCTTGAAGGTAGTTGCTGCCAGGGTGGGTTTGTTTGAGCATTTTTTTGGATAGAGCACGTAGCAGCATCTCTTATGATGTATGGTATTAGGAATGAAGTTTATTTTAATTTAAATAGGAAGGAAAGAATTTTTAAAATAATACTTTACAGTAAACAAACTCAACTATTGTGGGCTAAACTCTTATGAGTCAATAAGTCTTATCTATTGGAATAACTGTAACTTTTATTACTTCACACTACTTTTTGATTTAAAGTCACCTATTTGCTGTAATGGGTCAGAGATGTCTAGATAGATTTGAAGTGAAATGTCTGACAAATTTTTGCCAAATCCAAACTGAAGGCATATGAGGGTGGTGGTGGTGATGGGTGAAGCCTCAGATGACTTTCCCCCTTCATATTTATTCTAATTGCCAGTGTCCCTTTGTTGTCTAAGCTGTGTATTCTACATAACACAACACAGATGCAGTAGCCCGACGACAGAGGTGCAGTAAAAAGGGATTTGCACTAAAAGAAAATTTCCTTTGAGTAATCAAAGCAACATCTGCAGTTAGTCAAGTTCTCAAAATCCTTTTTCCAGGCTGCTTATAGGCTCTTCTGCCATTCATGTCTTCATAAAGCAAAGGATTTTGGTGTTTTTCCTCATCTGCTCTTGCTTCCACGTACACATGTATGTATGTATGCAGTGTATGCATTGAAACAGGAAGGTGCAAGCCCATGCCTGCTCTTTTGCGTGTAGCAGCAGCAATATTTACATGGCCGTCAAAGTTGATTTGCATTTAAATTCTCTGAATTTATAACCCGTTATAAAAAAGGAGCATGCAGAGGTCAGAGCAGATGAGTGGAGGTAATACTGCTGGAAATACCCTGGATTGCATGTACTGTCTTTTTACCCTACATCAATGGGTTACGCCAACTATGTGCCTTATTGGCAGAAGTGTAAGTAAAGAACCTGTGCATTTAGTATGTAAAATTTTTGTGTAGACATAAATCAAAATCCAAGATTTCCCATACTTACAAAGATATTTGTATTAGGGACCTACCTCAGTTTTTAGGACAAAGAAAAACCCATCAGCAAATCCCCAAATCGTGTAGCAGATCTTTATATGTAGTTCATTTAAAGTACCCAGAGATCTGCATAGAAAACATGAGTGTCTTCTTACTTGATTAATGCAGTGACCTGAAAAAATGGAGTGCTAGCAAACAAAAGAAAACAATAATTGCATTTCTGAGCAGGCATATTTTGCTGCCTGCAGAATAGCTTAAGACTATCTCACTTTTTCTTTATATATTTCTCCCTCTGGCTCGCTCTCAGGTTTTATTGTGCATTGCTTCTCTGCCTTTCTGAGCTCATTTGAGACGTCCAGTTTTGTATAAGCACAAAGTGCTGATAATATTTTGTGATTCCTTGCAGTAACAACTGTGCTGCAAAGTAGCACAAGGACACATATTGATAAGGACTCAAGTGCCTGGAATTATTTGGCACATGTCAGATGGAATTTGCATTTGAGCTGAAGGCCAACTCCAGGCTTCTGCACCTCTTAGGACCCACTTAAAAGCTACGAAGAGTGTGTAAGTGGTTCTCAAGTCTCTTGCTGGCTGTCTACACATGGCTAAAAATCACCCACCATGAATCTTTAATGGCAGAGGACTACAGTTTTTTGCTTTAGTGTTGGTATGTGTCACTTTTGGGCCTCCTGGCAATTTTCACCAACTGATGCAACCATACACAGACCTCAAAGGTAAAGGGAAGAAGTGGAAAAACAAAGCAGAATTGCTTTCTGTGTTCTTTTGCATCTTTGTCAGGATTCGTTCAACATAAAGGCTTTGAACTTTAGAGTTGAAATGAGCCTAGTCAGGCTCTTTTAAAAATGTTTTAGAGAAGTTATTGAGAAAATATAATGCTAGCAGCTTCAGGACAGAATAGCAGGGCTTTATTCTGTTCTGAGCTGCTTCTTCATAAGTGCTAAAAGATGGCAGACACTTTCCTTTGTATCTGCTCTCTACATTGTGGACAAAATTAGACCTATTGCCATTACTGTGTCGTCCTTTCTCTGTTCATGGTCAGAAGACTTGTGATTTGGTGAAACTATTCACACAGAATATTCAGTCCTACAGCCATCAGCATGGGGCAAAAGAAAAAATGGCTGGAGTAACATATCCAGCTTCTGGAAATTATGTCCTTTTGGCTCTGCTTTGTCTTTGAGCACCTTCTGTGTTGGCAACATCTCTGCTCCTTCAAGGAATAGTACACCAGAAGGAAGACTGAAAAGTGACTTAAATCACAACTGCAGATGTAAACACCATTTCTTCTTCTTCTCTGTTTCTTCTTCCCTGGGGAATTGAGCTGCTGCCAGAAATTAAAGGCAGATAGTAGTTTCTTGGTTGATGTAAACTGTTACAGTCAGTGTTTAAACATATAATCGGTACCCCTTCATCCTGCAGGAGCAGTGCTCTTGCTGGCTGACACTGCCTGTATGTATTATTTTGTGATCCCTTAAGAGTTCTCAGGAGATTCTTGCAGTTTTAATTGCACAGTTGAGAATCATTGGGTTAGAAATGTCTATTTACTATTTCTAGCTTGCTCTTATTTCTATTTGTACCCAAAACTGAAGCTTACCCATGTTAAATTCTGTCCCATGCAGCCTTCTTTTCTCAAAGAACTTTCAAGGTTAAATTGAACATCTGAATGGCTCATGGGGAAAGGTAGTAGTGTAGCCTTTCACTAAATGAGAACCAAATCAGACCAAAGTGGCAAAAAAAGTTTGCTCTCTGTCAGAATCAAGACCTGGGGAAGACTAATGTCCCCATTGTTACAAAGAAATTCTTTAATACTATAATCTTTTCTCCAATCCTTTTCATCCTCAGATGTATACATTCTTAGGATATGTGCTTGACCAGCAACACTAAAGAGACAACAGGATTCCCTCACTGAAAAGAGTTATTATCATTGAGTTACTGAAATCTTGAATGACAATTAGCAAAAAATGAATATCAGAACCAAACAAAAGTAAGTGAGGTAAAAAAAAATCTGTTAATGGTCTGTACCCTTGGTAAAGTCTTCTACTGCCTTTGGTGTTTCTTTCCTCTCTGTAATCAGAAAATCTCTGGGTTTACTGGTGTCCAGATAACCGGTGTATGGATGTTTTTGTTTTGCTATAAGACCGTTACAGTTGCAGCTATACCTTTAATGTTTAATATTACCTATTTTTTTTTTTTTCTGATGATATGTAGGAGCACAAGTTGTTTCCTGTATGAAGTGCTGTGTCATATCTGGTGCAGTGAGGTTATTGCACTTTCTCCACCTGTGCATACAGAAAAGTGTAATTGGATCACTGGGAAAAGATAACAAATCCAGATCCCCAGGCTCTTGTCAGGCACTGTTGATGCTGAGATGTTGTACAGTTGATAAATAAATCAGCTATTTAGCTGAACATGGATTTCAGAGGCTTAGCTGTACGTTCTTCATCCATCATGTTAATATCTTTTCCTTTTTCTGATAACTGGCTATCTGAGGGCAATGATTTAAGAATTTTGTTTGATAACCTTTTATTTGCCTGTTACAGGGACCGTCATATAAGCAAGATTTTTTCTATATCTGGGGTAAATCTTTTGTTCACTAGCCCCATAAGTGACTGTACCATACATGACAGGTTCTCTGAAGCAGAAGTTAAGAGTGCAAACAAGTTTAATAATGCTTCTTGATAGCTCCTAAGAAGTGTTTATAGAGTGCTTCTTAGAGCTGTGAAGGAGCAGCATGCTAAGTAATATTAAAATAGGAAGGAGAGACCTCCATCTGCCTTTGTTGGAAAGATGAGCATACGATGACACCTTCAACTTTATTTATATTGAGGTGTCTAAGGAGTTGAGGGGCAGCTCCTTCCATATTTTCTTTCCAGGCCATATGCTACAAATATGGAAGACAAGAATATGACAGCCCATGCTCATTTGTCTAAGATCCCAAAGGAATGATCCCCCACAAGGTAAAGGGACGCCGTACAGGATCTCACCAATGATGTAACACCATGCAACACATTTAAAACGTGTCAAAATGTTGTCTCCAAAGCAGCAATGCTAAGCCACTTAGGTCACTAAAAGCAGCTTTCTCAAATTCTCCACAGATGTTTTGCCAGGCTGCCCACATATCTCTAGATAAAAGCAAACTGTTTGCTTCACAGTGTAGAATAATTTATAGGTAGGGACCAATGTGTTTGCAAAGAAACAGCAGGTTGCCATCAGTTTTTCTTAGTGCAAAATGCATTATGCTAACATCAATACAGAATGTATGTGTTCCAAAAGGGGAATTATGTGAAATTAGTTTAGTATTAATAGTTTTTCTCAGTCATGTCCAGTTTTATCACGGAAAGCTGTAAGCCCTCTGGAAAATGGTCAAGACAAAGAAAGATTATCTTTTGAATTCCTTTCACTGTGTTAAGTGCAGCTGTCCAAAGGCAGATAATTCCACAACAATTTTCACAGATTTGAATTGTGGAATGTAAACACTATTTTACAAATGCTTTTATGAAGTAGAATTGTGTCCAAACTTATGTTTTGGGGTAAAAAAATCAATTTTTTATTATTCCCCTATTGTTTTTTCTCTCTCTGTCTCTGGTCACAAAGGATCAGAAAACGTTAGACCTCAGGCACATTTCCTGTTGAAAACATTATCCAAACGACAAATCTACATGCATGTTTTTGGCTTCAGTGAAATAATATATTTTAATGAAAATGTATTTTGTTGAAACATTCATGATAGCTCCTCATGTGAGATTCTTTTCATCTGCCATTTCAAATTTTTTCAAACCAACTTCACATCATCACATGGTACATTGGTGAGTTTATGGAGTCCTAGATGAGATCCATCAAAACTACTTCACCTAAGATATGAGAACAGCTTTTAGGGATGAAAGACTAGGGAATTAATTTACTGCCATATCAAATAGATCATTCTTGCTGTTTGACAAATGTGTTAAGTTTTGAACACTGCAGCATTAGACTGATGAAAAATTAAAGTAAGCCTTGGGGCAAGGTTAATAAAGACACCAATAACCTTTTGCTAGTAGGTGCAATACTCCATTTAATATGAGTCCTGAAGGTGATCATCTGTTCCTCTTTGCCCACTGGAGTGAGAATATCATGATGGTCACCATCTGGAGTAGTTTTTCAGCAATGAGCAATTTTATAATGAAAGCAGGGATATTTCCTTACAAAAATATGCTTGGGCTACTGATGACTTTTGGCTGCCTTGAAGTTCTACACAACTCAGAAGCTCACATTGGTTAAAAACCTGGATTTCTGCACCTTTTCTTCTTCCTTGTGTTCTGTGGGGGAGTCCTGTCTGCCCATGTACAGGCAATTAAAATTTTGCTTTTTAATTTGCCATGTGTGTCCTCATTAACTTTTACTCTAACAGCTACAATTAGTTGTAATACTAGGGTTGGATGTTTCCTACATTAGAATTCAGGACTCCACAGGCAGGAAATTCTTGGCGACAGTTTTCCATTTCTAGAACTGCTAAAATGAAATTATCAATAGAAATAGGTCCATGCAAGATTAATTCATGCAGACATTCATCCAGATTAGACTGGATGGTATGACAAACCTAAACATGAATTTGGATGGATATGTTTCCCATTAGACCTTCTATAGTATTTCATTTATGGGTTTTATTACTAAAATTAGTTTTATTTTTAAAACTATTTAATAGCAAAATTTGTATTTACCTATGTGTGTGCAAACACGGACAATTTTTTTTTTTTTTTTTTTTTTTTGCCACAAGCAGCAAACACCATTGTTTCTAGGTTCAGAAGTTTGTTAGTTTTCACAGATGAGGTAGTCTTGATGAAGTTATGCAATGTCAAATTTTCAGAATAACTTCCTTCTATTACAATTCAGTAACTGTTAAACACAGGAATGAAGATAACATTTTCTAGGTAGTCTCCACACCTGAACTTTGGCACTTCTATACCCATTTATGGAGAAGTGTGAGGAGCTGAGCAGGGTGACTGGCAGCCTTGAATTCATGGCCTCACCTGAGGCATTAATGCTATTGATCTTGTAGCTATTTCAGCTCTGCTCCTGGAGTACAGCAGTCATTCTAGTGATTATGTCTTGTAGTAGGTTCTCTCTCTTGACCTGTTACTAGGAAAAAATCTGTTCTACCTGAGCTTTTTTCCCCCAAAACCTATCTATTTTCCATTATTTGTTCTCTTTTCTCTCCCTGCCTCTTACATGCCTCTGAAGTAATTTCACTCTGTAGTAACCCACAAGTAAAAAAGTCTTGAACCATGAAGCTGGGAATAGTGCTTTTATAAGAATACATGAACATTAATTTTCCCAGTAACCAAGAGCTATGCAACTTGGTTTGCCAGGTATGTAACAGAGATGCCATCAAACAAGTCAGCAGTCACAGACAACCTTGAGGAAGGAGTGTGTGGACAGAAAAAGTGGGAAGAAAACAAGTCCCACACTTATTTATTTATTTGTTTATTCAGGACAGAAAAAGTTTTCTGCTGGCTTAGCTCCCTCTCCTGGCAGTCAGGAATTGGGCTGTATCAGAGTTCTGTTGGAACTTGTACACTACCCAAATTTCCAAAGACAAAGCTCTTGTTCACTATAATAGTATGCCTTTTAAAAAGGGATTTCCTGCAACCTACATCATTCTGGGCAATGTGTCTGCATAATAATATGCTGGAATGTAGCTAGAAAGAGAAAAAAAGGCTTAGAGGACCAGAAGATTACAGAAGAACCAGAAGGAGAAGGATGGCAAAAGATGTCTTTACACCCATTGTTGCAAGATGTACCACTCTCTAAATTTTCTTCTGTCTCCACCAAGGCAGATCCAAATCAATTTCACTTTCATCCTCAGGCTGCTTGATCTGAAGTCTTGAGAATAATTATAAATGCAAATTGAGAAGTAAAACCAGAAACATCCCGATCAGAGTAGAAAAAAGCACAAGAGTTCAGATGTGTACATTTGGTGAATCATTTTGCTAACATTATTGCAAAGACAGTAACACCTTCCTCTGCCATAATCTGTTCATATAGACTTCATTTTTTTTGTAACAGTGTACAGAGACACTGTAAGGTTTCCTTCCTATACTAGCTACTCATCCTGTTGTCAATACCCATTTTTGAAGAGGGCACCAAGGATGTTTTCTTCCTCTCCATCTCTTTTTCTTCACCTCTTTTTCTTCCTCCCTACTTCTTCTTCTTACATAATACACACTCATAGCTATGCAGCAGCCAGTACAGCAGGCATGCAAAAAGGCTTCCTATAAAAGCATTTTGATTCCTTTGGGTCATTTTCCCCATGCCTTTGATGCAGAGATTATAGACTCTTATTAAAATATGAGTACAAAGTTCAAACCCAAGTAACTCATAGAGAAATATATACAGCTAACTATCACCCAAGGCTCCTGACCACTTAAAAAAATAAAGACAAAAACAAAAAAAAACCAAAACACCGGGACATTCATTAATGTGTGCACTCACAGATATGAACTTTACTTGTGTGGAAAAAAAGCATATATCAGGTGTTATTCTGTAATTTTTCTTGTTACCAGTTGAGATACACAGGGACATTTTTCTTAAAAACAAGGAAGTCTGTACTAGATTTCATATGAAAGGAATTAGATTTGTTTTCTGTTTGTCATTCAATTCCAGACATAATAGCATTGTACTTACTGTGTATTATAATTATGTAAAGTAAGATTATATGACTTGATTATAACCCTAGTCTGCAGTACAGCCAAGAAAATTTATGCCAAATGGTTTAGTGCTAAATAAGAGTCACTGACTGGTAATAGTGAAAAGAGTAAGTATGACCATTTGGTTTTGGTTTTGCTTGACTTCCAGTTTATGTTGCATGGCACTCAGGTCCAGATAAGTGGATGAACTGCTGGGAAAAGTGATGCTAACTTGTTAGACTATCAGAAAAAAAAAAAGGCCTTGGATTCCTTTGAACTATTTTTTATTATTTTCAGTATCCCTTGAAGGAAAGAATAGCCAAGTATTCTTAATTTTATTATCTCTGAAAAAATGTATAGCCTTAATGTAAACCATGAAGACAGACAACTTGGCTTTAAGAGCATTTCAAAACTCTGTGCTTATAACATAGGATTGCAAGTATTCCTATGCAGGCTTGGTTCCACATGTTATCTTCTCCCTTTATTCTCTGTTTTCTTCCCTGAATAACACTAGGTTCTCAGATAGCCACAGGGACCTTGACTGCATGTTTGGAAGACTGCAGAATAAAAAATGGGAAAGATGATTCTAAGGGCAGCTTTGCAGATTGTTTTGACAGCATAGGCAGAGCCACTGAGGCAGTATATCAGTCAGTGAGGTAGGAAAAATTCCACAGGCAGACTACTAGTGAGGTGATTTTTTTTCCCCCTTAGATGCCACAAATTTATAATTGAACACCACTTTCAGTAATATATTAATTATTTCATGGCTATGCAGTGTGACAAAGGCTGGAAGTTGTATGGAGGATTCTGACCAGTAAAGGTACAACTAATAAAAAATTTTCACCTTTCCAACTTGCAGCCATATGTTTCAACCTTTAAAATATCTTTAATCAAAACACCTTATATTTTATCCAGTACATAAAGCCAAAATTTTTCTTTTCCAGCTAGCATCGGTTATGCCAAAAGGGAATTTAAACAAGGCAGGTTTGACAAAAGACAGTGAGATAAAAATGTTGATCAGAAATGCATTGTAAGTTACGAAAACAAATATTTTCATTGATTGCAGGAACTACTAAGCCAAATTTTCAGACTTGGCCACCTGACACGTGATATTTTCTCATCTATTTCAATGCTGTTTTCTTAACTTCATTGTATCATTCTTTAAAATCTAATGAGATTTAATATCCTGGCTGCAGTAAGGCAGGAAATGTCTTACACACTTGGAAGATACAACTTGTGTCTAAGGAGGATATAGTGAGAAATAATAGAAATTGAGTGTAAAAAAATTACCAAATTGTTGATGGACAGATGTGTTATTATTGAATAATTTGCTTGATGATTTCTTAAATTTTAAGTTAATTGTGACACTTGCCTTTTTCTCTACCTAGACTGGCTTATAGAACTTTCTGACTTAAAATAAGCAGTCAACTCCCTAGATTTACAACCACAATAGCTAAGAAATATCTTTAATTCCTCCAATTTCAAATTTCTACTTCTGAAAAAATCAGTAAATTTGCAGAGATTCAATTTAATATTTGCAGTCATACTGAAAACAGAGTTTGCTTTAGGAAGCCAGCATGCCAGAAATGGTGGGGAGAGGGGAAGCTGAGTGATCTGCCTGCCTTCAGTTTTGGCATTTTACTGAAGAAAAAAACTGCTTACACTTTTCTAGCATTTTGGAGTTTACACACAATGGTTTTCCTTCATAAAGTTTCTTTTTTTTCAATCGAGCAGGTTTCCAACTCTTCAATCTTTTTAATGTCTTTGGGGTAGAGATTTCTGACACACAGAACTCACTTTTCCATTAGGATCCCTGAGATATACTGAAAAGCACAGCAACTGTGAGCCCTATTTTAAGTGTTAAGCAGTTGTAAAAGACTAGTGAAGTAAAATCCTTCCCCAAAAAGTTGTTTAAATACATTCAGTTTTATCATTACTTCCTCATTCTTTACCTCTGCCACACCACAGTCAACCGTGAAGTCATAAATATCTAGTTAGATAGCTCCTTGTGTTCCTGCTTAGTACAATCAAGAGTAGTCCCAAATACATATAATCTGTACTGGTTTTTTTGTATCTCTTTATTAAGGATTGATATCTATCTAGAGTTTAGGATACTGCCATTAATAAGTGGACTACCTTTCTTTCCATCATAAGGGAAGAAAACATGAGGAAAGTTTTAACAGATTTCTAATAGCAAAATCCATGTAACAAAAAAAGGAGAGAAACTCCAGAATCTGCTTAAGTGACTGTCCAATCAAAGCTCTTTTTCTTGTAATATCTAATAAGAAATGCTGTGTGCTTGACCTAATTTGTTTGTACCATTACTGAAATCTTTAATTCAGGTGCCATATCTACTTAGGTGAGAGGTACACTGGACAGAGTACTAGAATGAGGTGAATGCATAAATCAGTTCTAATATGGCAGTCCCTTCTTATGAGATTCCCAGCAAACCAGGAGCTGCAGCTGCATGTTCTCAGCTGGGCCTTCTATTATACCCAGGAGTGAAATAAAGGTTAATCAGTAACTGGGCTTACAATTGGAAGTGAGCTCAGTGCAGGGTACTGGATCTTTTAGGAGGTACAGGCTGTCTCTCTCTGAGGATGACGGGAAAGTGAGAGAACAGCTATCATTACTCTGTGTGGTCCCGAGCAACTCAGAGGATGCTCTGCATATCCATTCTTATTTTAAGTGAGAGTGTCATGACAGATCAGAGCACTGTGATCTAGATGGGAGCCAGGCCGTATTAAAGGTGGATAAACTGTCACACTTAGGCTCATGGTAGAATGTAATCCTGTTAAGAGTTTCTCTACAGTATCACGTCATCTGGCATAATTGAAAAGAAATCAGTCTTGACTGAAATATGCCTGTGAGATAGAAAGCCATGAACAGTGGGGTACCTAATCTTACTGTTTGTATAAAAGGACAACATATTATAGGCTATATTGCAGTATTACATTTACATATTTTTAAAATTTGAGCTCATAATGATAAAAAGGATTTTTCAGGGTCTCATTTTTTTTATCTCCAGCTGTTTGAACCTTCAGGCTGATACCTGATGATGCTCTAAATAAATACAATATTCTGCAAGTGCAAGGTTGAAGGGTCATAACCGTTTGACTCCTAAGGATGCTTTCTACACTACCAGTCCATAGGATTCCCAAATGTAGCATCAGGGACATGTTATAAACTGCACAGCTGTATCAGAAGAACAAGGTTTTATGTATGACCAAAGTAAGTTTCTTTCTGAATGACCTGGATGTTCTTAATTTGTTTAAAGAAATATTAATATAATAATAATTTTAAAATAAAGAGTATATCGTAAAAACCAACTACCTTTTTGAAACAGGATTTTTGATTCACTAAAATTCTATTTTCTTGAAATCCTAGCTAGATCTTTGATCTGGATAAACAAATCCTGAAAAATTATTGTGCTTATGTCACTGCAGTTGAAGACCCTGGGACTGCACATGCTTTGTACTTGCCAAAGCTAATATCCTTTATTAAGTCCAAATGCATATGGGGGGCAAGGCGGGGGGCGACCATCATTAGAAACAACTTATAACAAGACAAAATAACATCAAACAACACAGTACCTTTCATTGCATACTTTAGAGAGTGGGAATGTTTGGTTAGAGATCTGAATAATAAATAGTAACTGGGAACATAAAAAGTATGCTTACAAGCTGAAAATACACATTAAGGAACTCAGCTATACTACAGTTAACACACTTGTTTATGTAGCCATTCACAGATAACTGTGTAGCAAAATTAAAAGCCATATCTAACCTTTATGGTTTCAAAGGAAGTGCTCTGCAAAACTGCCATAGTTTGAGCTGATATCCTAAAACAATAACTTAGCAGATGTGAGCCTGTTTCATTTAGTGGAAAGCAATTGTGCTTGGAGATAGTGGAAAATAGTTGTGGAATCTATTGACAGCACAATTCACATCAGAACCAATATCAATATGATAGTTTTAGCAAGTACATGTCTTACAGCACAGTATCTTACATTCGTGGACAACCATGCTTGTTTAAAAGACTCTCCTTATAAGTCTCTAATTCACTAGAGTGAGGCAAAATAATCTGGCAGTGTGCATTAATTTGGACAATATATGTAATGGTATTACAGAAATAGAAGCAGAATATTCCAGAGTCTGGTAGAAAATGAAAAAAACATAGAGTGTGATTAAATAATACAGCCCAGAGTCTACTCTTTCAGGCATCAGTGAATAATAGTCATTGAAGTTAGTGGTTCTGCAGAAGAAAAATAATTACCTGAGCAAAAATTTCCAGTTAAATGCTTTAGGTTTTTGGGTTGTTTTTAGTTCTAAAGTTTTAAGCAGACTGTGCGAGGACAAAGACTGGAGGTATAGTATGCAAATGAAAGTAATAGATCTAGCCTTCAATGAAGTCACTGAATGTCCTTCAGTCATTGCAATGACTTTGCATCAAATCTATTTCAAGACTATTTAGCAGTAATATTAAGCTAATGTTTAATATTAATGCCTTTTTTTCCCTTTTTTTCCCCCCTGAAATCTATAAAGAGATTATAAGCCTTAGAATAGTCTTCTAATGGGCTTGATCTTCCCTATTAAACATTTCATTCTATTGAGCTTTTTCTTTTCTCTTTCCTTTTACAGGCAGACCAGATCTGGCAGATAGTGAATATGAGGACTTTGCTGACTTCAGAAAGCTGACAGAAGCCAACAGACTTCAGTGAAATACACCTCCAAGCACAGACTTTTGGTAGCTTCAAAGTAACCTGTGGTTCGTTTGCAAAGACATGGCTACTGGTTCTTTCAGCACACATGGAGGAAGACAACAAACATTGTAATCCTGGCTCATAAGACTGTGTTTTCCTTATCAGAAGTAGGAGGCAGGCCAATTATAAAAGGATTATTTTATGCTTCGCCTCCAGGACTTTAACTCTGGCCTGAACACTGGACAAAAAATTTTAATGACCTGAGATTTTGTTACCTGTGCATTGTTATTGTTATCAGTTCTTAAACACTTTGGTACTTTATTTCTTTAAATTAGACATGGGTTTGTGGACTAAAATGTGGCCCACAGATTGGGCTCTTCTGATGAAATCATGGCTTATCTTTTCCCTGGGGCTCTACATACAGGTCTCCAAAACTTTGGCCTGCCCAAAAGTTTGCCGCTGTGACCGAAACTTTGTCTACTGTAATGAACGAAGTTTGACCTCAGTGCCTCTTGGGATACCGGAGGGTGTAACCGTCCTCTACCTCCATAATAACCAAATTAATAATGCTGGATTTCCTGCAGAGTTGCACAATGTCCAGTCTGTGCACACAGTCTACCTGTATGGCAATCAATTGGATGAATTCCCCATGAACCTGCCCAAGAATGTCAGGGTTCTCCACCTGCAGGAAAACAACATTCAGACCATTTCACGTGCTGCTCTTGCTCAGCTTTTGAAGCTGGAAGAACTGCACCTGGATGACAACTCCATCTCCACTGTTGGCGTTGAGGATGGGGCATTCCAGGAAGCCATCAGCCTCAAGCTTCTGTTCTTGTCCAAGAATCACTTAAGCAGTGTGCCAGTAGGCCTTCCGTTGGACTTACAAGAACTTCGTGTAGACGAAAACCGAATTGCTGTCATTTCAGACCTGGCCTTCCAGAATCTTACAAGTCTGGAGCGTCTGATCTTGGATGGCAATCTCCTCACTAATAAAGGCATAGCTGAAGGCACTTTTAGTCACCTCTCCAAGCTCAAGGAATTCTCAATAGTTCGGAATTCACTGACTTACCCTCCTCCCGATCTTCCAGGTACACATCTGCTAAGACTTTACTTGCAGGACAACCAGATAACCCACATACCACTTACAGCCTTTTCAAACCTCCACAAACTGGAACGTCTTGATATTTCCAACAATCAACTTCGGATGTTGGCAAAGGGAGTATTTGATAATCTCCATAACCTGAGACAACTCACTGTAAGGAATAATCCCTGGTTATGTGACTGCAGCATTAAGTGGGTCACTGAATGGCTCAAATTTATTCCAGCTTCCATCAATGTACGTGGTTTTATGTGCCAGGGACCAGAGCAGGTCCGAGGTATGGCAGTCAGGGAGCTCAATATGAATATGTTGTCATGCCCCACCACCACCCCTGGTCTACCACTTATTATCACCCCAGTCCCAGCTACAACCATGCCGACTACATTAGTTCCCAGCCCATCATTTCCTCCCTCAAGTAGTAAATATAATCCTCTCACTCCCATCATAGCCACACTCCCCACTGTGCCTGACAGGGAGGACAGAGAAAGGGTGACACCTCCTTTGTCTGAATGGATTCAGCTCTCCATCCATTTTGTGAATGACACTTGCATCCAAGTCAACTGGATGTCACTTTTTACCGTGATGGCATACAAGCTCACATGGGTTAAAATGGGCCATAGTCTGGTCGGAGGAATTGTTCATGAACGAATAATTAGTGGTGAGAAGCAGCAATCAAGCTTGGTAAATCTGGAGCCCAAATCCACTTACCGGATTTGTTTGGTTCCCCTGGATACTTATAACAACTACCGGACTGGAGAAGACACTGTCTGTTCAGAAGCCACAACCAAGGCTTCCTTTTTCAATGGCAGCAACATCCCTTCCAGCCATGAGCAGACGACTTCTCAGAATCTGGGCTCCCCATTTCTGCTGGCAGGGTTGATTGGGGGTGCAGTGATATTTGTCCTCGTGGTCTTGCTCAGCATTTTTTGCTGGCACATGCACAAAAAAGGTCGTTACACCTCCCAGAAGTGGAAATATAACCGGGGCCGTCGGAAAGACGACTACTGTGAGGCAGGGACCAAGAAGGACAACTCCATCCTGGAGATGACGGAAACCAGCTTCCAGATTGTCTCCTTAAATAATGATCAGCTCCTTAAAGGAGATTTCAGACTGCAGCCCATTTATACCCCAAACGGGGGCATTAACTACACAGACTGCCACATCCCCAACAACATGCGATACTGCAACAGCAACGTCTCAGACCTGGAGCACTGTCATACGTGATAGTGAGGGACCATGGGGGTCTCTAGGACAAGGAGAAAAAACTCTAGAAAAAATATGCCCCCCAAGAATAATGAAAAAAATTACATTTGATAAATGTTATACAGATGCATTTATGCATTTGAATACTCTGTAATTTATACGGTGTACTATATAATGGGATTTAAAAAAAAGTGCTATCTTTTCTATTTCAAGTTAATTGCAGATGGTTTTGTAACTCTTTGCTTTTTAAATCTTTAAAAACTATTGCTGAGTACTGTACAGGGTTGTACAATAAGAACCCAATGTCATGGCAATGGAAAGAATGACTCATTCTTCAAACATTAACCACTTTGCTGTCGAAGCAGTCTGAGGGATGTTAAGTTTCTAGGTGTCCTGGAATACAGGAAAATAAGTGCATATTA